>NC_134191.1:16936347-17236715 GCF_964188355.1 Buteo buteo
TTCAAACTGGAATGCACTTCTATTATTATATTGAAATACTTGTTATCTCTGTACCAGTACTAACATATCGACAGATAGGGGAAGAGATATTTGAAATAAACCCTATAAAGTTTAGGATGTAGGAGGAGGCTTCCTATGGCTTAGGCATTTTTCTGGTACTACCACAAACAATTATGCCTTTAGACCTTAATTTCTCCTCCATCACATCCTCTTAATCCTCCTTTCTCTTTCCCTTTGTTTAGGGGAGTATGTTTCTCTTCTTTTAAACTCCACTCCTGTTCACTTAAAAAAAAAACAACAACCCAACCAAACAAACAAAAAACTCAACAAAAAAAACCACCAATACAGTCTGTCACACCAAATAACCTTTCATTTGGTCTTCTGGCCTGCCATCACTGCTGAATCAGCATTTCCAAATATTTTTGAAAGCATCATCTCCTTTCAGTGTCTAAGATTTTTTCTACTGAACTGCTGAGCTGCTTGGAAAAAAATTGGGAAGCCTATGATGGAAGGACCCTTCCCCCCTCTCCACCCAGTAGTATGTGGTTAGATGTTTGAATAGTCAGGATTGTTCTCTCCAATTCAAATCAAGTCAGATGAAGCTATAATAAAATCTTTTAAGTTGCAGGCTTAGAAGCCCTCCTCCTGATGGACACTGTTACCTTGCTTTAAAAAACAGTATTCTATGTAGGCGAAAAATATTCTGCAAAATCCATTACTACTCCATAAAAGTCTCATACAGCGGTATTTACATAATGAACTGCAATTACTCACATTATATTTATCTAGCGAAGAATGAACCTATTGTGTGCAGTGAAACATATCTGTTCTGCACTAATATGCGCACACAGTAAGTTACCTAGTGAAATAACACATCAATCACAGGTTAACACTAAGCCTGCACCCATATAATGCCATTTCCAGTTCATTAAAGAAAAACAGCTGCAGAATCTGCGGTTGTGCCAGACTGTCAAAGCTCAGCAAGAGGTTAGGAAGAGACTTGCAGTGAGCTTGTGAGTTGTTTGTTGTGGGCAGGGAAACTCTTTCTATTGAAAGTGCTGTGACAATGATCATCATAAACTGTAAAGATCATGCACGCAGTGTAAATATGCCTCCACTGGAGCAGAGCCCTCAGCTCCTGACTAACAGGTATTATGATATATAAATAGCACCACAGTGATAGTTGGAGTAGCAATCCACCAACACAGATACTAAAGTCCTGAATCTGAACCCTGCCAGGAGAAGTTCTTTTCTTTGCTGACACCACAAACTTGCATATGTATTTTAAAATTTAATGAAAACTTGACAGTGAAAAAGTCTGCTCTTCTTACTCCATTCACAGGCTAAGCAAGGTTGGGTGAGCCTTTTATTAGTGTGCATGCAACATTCAAAAAATGCATAAAATCTGCCAGCAAGCTGGACCTTGACAGCTGGATTAGAAGGAATATGATCAATTTTTGCACGCATCTGAACATTGTCAGAGTTAGGTATGCACATTTTTACTCTACCTTAGACTTCTAATAGTACATTTATAAATAAAGTAGCATTGACTAGGGAGCACATGCAGATCAGATGCAGTTTCCTCTGTACCACATCTTTGAATCGTTTTCCTCAGAAGAATGTTTTGGGAGACTATGAAACCCTTTCATTTTACTTGTCAGAATGAGACTGCACTTAGGTGCTCTGATACAACTATAAGCAAGCCACTGTTAGACTGAAAAGCAAGAACCAGGTACGTTTAGACCTTTTGTAGCATTTCTTAATTCTATTCTTTAGTATTAACAAAATCCATCATTTAGCACTAATTTTCTTCTGTAATGGTGTTATAAAATGACATGATCTTTGCATGGTACCTGTGTGGGTGCAGCAGGTCTCCACACATATAGACTCTCGCACCTTGTAAAAGTGAGTTTCTCTCCTCACATTTTCTTTAACTATATTCAACTACTATTACACCATTTCACAGCATTAAGGCACAGTCCACTTCCAAAGAGGCATGCTATGGGATGGGGAGGAGGGGAGAAGAGGCAGATATAGAAATCAAGCACATGTTCAAGTCCAAAGCAAAGTGGAGTTCAAGCAGCTGTAACCAGGGATCTTTAAACTCAGAAACTTACGCTGTTAGTTCTATGCACACGTCAGCCAAACTAAAATAGAAAAATATTACTACAGCAACCACCTTTCCCCTTTTCAGTGGTCTTTAGTTTCCCTTTCCACACTCCCCACCACAGCTGAGAGGATTCTGTGGGTTGGCTCTTCTCAGCATGCGACATGTTGAGCTGGTGCATTCTCAACAACAGGTTTCTCAGACACCTGCTCATCAGCAAGGGCAGGAACTCCGCTTTCAGCCATGCTTTACCCATCTCTCTTCTCTGTATCTTCAGCTACCCCAATTTGAGAATTTAAGAAATCAGTTAAGATATATTGCAATTACCTTCATAAAAGCTGCTTGAGATTATTAGGAATGTCAGTTTACTGTACCACAGAGCCCATAATCTACTGAACTACAATATAAGATTTCAAATTAGTGACATATTTCCTTCCCCCAAGAGTCCTAAATTTTCAGTGAGAGAGTTTATCTTCACAGTAGATTTCTGCATTCTGTAAGTATTGACCAGCAGTTAGACAGCAGAGATGTGGTCAAGCAGAAGAGGGGGCAACAGTTGGGAACTGGCAAGCAAGAGGCATTCTAATTTTACCTATGGCTTCAAAAAATTAAAACACAGCAGAATCAGCTTCTCAAATCCAGGATCTGGAAATGCAACAGAAACAGTTTCAAGGTGCTTAAAGGAAACAAAACTAGTCAGATAATTTCTTCCCTCCCTCAGCCACTCCTTTCAGGGATTAAGAGATGGCTTTAAAATTTAACTTACAGATAAGCAATTATCTACCAAAATAAAAGGGTTTGGTTTTTTTTCATCTTAATAACGTCATTAAAAAGATACATTTTCCTCAAAAAACAAAGGTAAATTGCAATTCTATATAAGAAAAAAAAAAATCAAGCTGATATTGCATTTTTTTGTGAACAATATTTTTCACTTTGACAATAAGTACTCAAAGAATACTCTAAAGCAAATTCAGAATCCCTGTTAAATAAACTCATCTTCCCACATAGGAAGACCAACACACTGAGCGACTATCGTATTTGATAAAGGGGTTTGTACTGTGCCAATCAGCAGAGGCCCTGACTCAATTTTGTACTTTAAACCACAAGATGAACATTTCTGAGATAAAGCATAAGAAAAGTCAGGAGTCCAAATATTTTCTCTTACTACAAAATTAGTGAAAAACCTAACATAAAGCAAGAACAATGAAGGACAATAGAAAAAAATTAAATTCTACAAGAACATAATTTTGTCACAGTTATCAGAAATAAGAGCTAGGATGCTAAAACAACAAATGCACTGCCACACAAGAGCAGAGCACAGTGCCTGAGGACAGACAAAAGATGACTGCCCCAACATCCACAAGAACAACAGCAATCAGTTCTTCCCTTAGGAGTAGAGGGAACTATGGTTACTTTGGGACATTTGCAACTAAGTCAGAGTAAAAAACACACAGCAAAAAGAGAAATAAAATGGATGTGAATAAGGTTTATAAACATAAAACTTTTGAAGTGTTTTGACAACAGCTATTTGAATCAGATGAGCTAAAGATAGAGGTCCTATGAGAGGAACAAAGTATACATTTAAGAATGACCAATGAAAAGCTTAGTCATAAATAATAATTAAATACTTAAAAAATCCACCAAAACCAAGAAGCAGATCTTGTTTCAGCTACCACCTGCTTAACCATCAAGGTGAAGGACAGACAAGCAGATGCGAAAGAAACAGAATCCTCACCCCTTAAGGGGGCAGGTTTATCAAACATGAGGGGATGCTACAGTAGTAGTAAATTAATGGTGCTAATAGCTCAGCTTGTTTGGTATTTTTGTTTGGTTGGTTGGGTTTTTTTCTCCTAAAATGGTATTAGTTCTCTTTCAGCAGTTTAAGCTCAGACTAGAACATGTTAGGTATATCACTACTCTCACTTCCCACCCCACAAACTATGCATTTAGTGGAGGCTAATGTGAAAAGCAGACTTTCAGTAACTTACAACTTCCAAAATGTTCCCCTCATTCTGTACAGTGTCTTTCAAACCCATTCAATTACTGTTTATCTACGGGATGATACAATGTAATTCTAGGACTTGACTATTTTGGTTGTTTACATCACATTGAACTGCGCAAGCAGAGAAACTCAAACACAAGTTTTAAAACAAAAATGAACCACTGCTAAATATATCCAAAAAAAAAAAAGGGCAACTGCACCATTTACAGTGCTATTGGCAGGCATGCTTGCCATCAATTGGTAAACTTAAGACTAGTCCCAGTAAAAACAATTACAATTTTTTTTATTGCCCCTGTGATCCTGATCACCAGGGTCATGTTGTACACAAGTCCTCTGTAACAGAGAAAGAAAGCAACATGTTGGGTCACAACGACACCGAGTTTAACTGCACATACAAATCCAAGAGTTTACATACAAGTTTTCATGCTTACAGATGCACAAAGTTTTTGTGAGACAGTAAGATACAGACTTTATAAAACTGTAAGGAGTTGTTTATTTTAAGTCTGCTGTTTAACAACCCATGGAGCTAGTACACAACAGTTGGGTTTTGTTGGGGTTTTTTTGTTTGTTTTTAACAACTAGAATTACACTTTAAGAATTGGACTGCAGCTAAAATGAAATTACTGCACACTGGAGTAAGAGCTAGAACTAATTCATTAGTACGGATCTAAAATAACACTAGGACAAAGCATGTGAAAAGTTATTCATTGAATGGATACAGGATTGCATATAAAAACTGCATAAAATGAAACTACAGGCAGATATGTACTTTCAGCATCAGCAGGTGGCATTAGCAGAGCATATTTAACATGTTTCTTCTTAGCTGAAGCCTTAGGCTACTTTAAAAAAAATTTGGCAACTTCACGTTAATTAAATTGTAAAGTGACAAACAGTGATACTAGTAGTAGTTATATGCCCACAGGAGGCGAATCAAATGTGTCAGTCTCTAAGGAACAAGGTAGTAAACCTTTGGATTGAGAAAAGCCTATTACTTATTAGTGGGCAATACAGAGTACTTTCTAGTTCTGACAGCTGAATCCCTTCAGGAAGGAATTATTCTAGAATGAGACTATAGAAAACACAGAATAACCTACCAGTTAAATATTATATATGTGAACCAGGATGCTAGAAGGAGTAATAGTGCCAAATTAATACAGAGATGGGTAAATGTATTATTGCTTATGCAGGAGTTCACAGTATCAATAAAAAGAAAATATTAATTAAAACTTGCAAGGCTTTGAAGCCACCAACTGAAAAGATCTTTACTTCTGGAAAACTTGCCATTACAAGGTACCAATCCAAGCGAAACAGCACACTAAAAAAAAGTTATCTGATTCTTTTCACCAATTTCAGCTTTTATTTTGTGCCCTGTCACTATACTTGTTCTGTAACAATTACAAAGATATTAGTGCAGCCACCCTGGACTTGCCTAGAAAGACAACTTGCTCTTTTCTCACATTATCTGTGATTTATTTCAAATTCTTTCAAGACTGCAGACTCAAAAAAGAAAGAAAATGTGTGCTTTGTAGTACATGTTTTCACACCTATACTGGGAGTGGATTAGAAAAGGGAAATGCTATACATTGTATATGCAAATAGGACAACCCTGTTAGATAAAGAAACAGTGCAATCGCATCTATGCATATACATCTTCAAGAAAGCACCCATCCTACTGCACAGTAAATCTAGTAATGCATCAAGAGAAACAGCAGCATGCAGTCCCTCGGGGAGCCACCACAGACTAGTTCCTGGCCACCCCCCACCCACCAGGGAAAAAAGAAAAAAAGGAAAAGAAAATTATACCATATGACCCTTTTGAGAAAGGGCATTCAAGTCTCCAGGATTTGAATTTGCTCTTTAAACCATTTTGCAATTAAACATCACTGCCTTTATGCCAAGTGTCCATCTGTGCTATAGACTGGTTTGTTTATTTTAAAAAAGGCAGACGTGGCCTATTTTTGTGGATGTCTTTCCTGCTGGTGTATACTGGGCAGATTAAGAAATACTCACTAGACTTGCTCCCCAAACAAAATCCCACCATTGGGCATGGAAGAGATCATAGCTCAACCCTTCCAAAGCACAATTCCTAGTGTGCAAAGAGCCAAAACTGACAATATCAAGGGAAATTTACTGATACCCAGAGGGACAGCAGTTCTGAAGATCAAGTAACAGCAGCTAAATTTCACTTTAGTGTTTTCTGCCAAGTTAAGCCCATATTACCTTCTTGCCCAGCATACTGCAGAAGACATGCTCAAAACCTTGTTCTAACTAAATCAACTACATTGTTCCTACCCAGTTTCCCACTTCACAGAACCAGGGTTGTTCTTTTTAACCTCTGGATCCATCATTGATCTTTTGGCCCAAGATTCTTCTGTGCCTTTCCTATGTGCTACTTCTTTATCAAATAATCTGCCCCTTACCTCCACCTCTGTTCACCTTTTCCTGCTTAGATGATGTACGCAGAGAACCCATTTGGAAAATAAACCAGCATTTTGCAAAAGCTTTGATCTATTATCATCGGCATGCTCCTCCCCATTTCAATGTTTCAGATCCTTTTTGTTTGCTATAGCTACAAAAAAAAAAAAAACCCACACCACCACAAAACACCATACACAGCCCACACTGAGTTCCTCACAGAATTCTAAGCTAACAAGCTGTTAATTTCATATGCCATATTGGGAAAATTCCTCCTAAAATATAAACCACTTACAAAACCCATTATATACTTTTAACATCCTGTAAAGATTAAATCTCATTCACTGTTAAGTTTGGACATTCTTGCAAACAGTTGCAATCACAAGCATAATTCATTACAGTTCAACAAAGACCTTTACAAATCAGCTAGATATTAAGCATAGCTTGTTCATCACATTCTTCCTACATAATAAGCAAGCCAAAGTGGGGGGAGTACAAGACTGTTCGAAAACAGCTTGGTTTGGGTTTAAGGATATATAGCCAGTTTGGGTTTTAAGGGGCTATTATACATACATATTTCACATACAGCATTCATTCCAGAACTTATCATTTTTTGGACTCTAATTCAGCTTTATTAAACTATGTAATAACAGAAGTTCTATTAAAACCCTAAAACCAGAACTATAAACTATGTCCTTGATGTTATTAGAAGGTGCTGACCAAAGGATACTCAAAAGGACCTGCATCTACTGTATCACATAATCCATTTTTATTTATGCACCCTGCCTCAACATTCCCCTTGCTTTATTAGTAATAAAGAAAGAAGAAAGCCTTAGTCTCATACTAGATGAGGTAAGCTTTTGTACAAGAAGGTACATATTTATTGAAAACACACTTTTAAAACAGAACTAAATGAATTTTCCTTTCCCCAGCCTTACACATTTTCACAGAACTGAAATACAATTTAATCATTAAACTGTCTCCACGGTGAAGTACACAAGCAAGGCAATGCTTCAAACATCACATAGAAACCCAGAAGTTGGAAACAAAACACAACAAGAATCTGTGCTACTTTTAATAAAGAATCTTTTACAGTTAAGGAAATATCTTCCTAACAAAGAGTTCTAGATTTATCTTTAAGCCTTGATAGCACAGACCTGTGTGTAATGCAGTCATCAACTCTTCACTTCCACTAAAGAACAACAGGCCGGCATCTGTCAGCAGTTCAATATTGTAATAAATATCAGCTAAGTAATTCACCTTATTTTTGCCTACACCTTTTGCACACCACACAAATAACTCTGCTCTTCCTTTTGAGGAAGGCATCAAATTTAACAGCCACACAATTGTGCATCAGTTCTGCAGGAGACCTGGGGGAAACAGTAGCTAGGCATACCACTAGAAGCGCAGTTTGATGGTGATGTGGTAAGAGCAGCACAGTAGCAACTAGTTCATGCCATTCTTGCACTCTCAAGGTAAGTTACACTAATTCAAACCCTGTTCATCTGGAAATGTAACTTTGAGATTTCTCTGTTCTAGAATCTGTATCAAAAGGTGGCTGGTTAGCCTATACTTGCCAGTCAAAAATCCATTCCATCTGGCTAGCATTGCTACTAGGCAAGCATGATACTGTATACTCAAATTTGTATTATAATGAAAAACACTACTTACCAGGCAGCAAAAATGATGGCTTTTATGTGCAGCATAATTATAATATATGGATGGAAAAAATAAGTTAGTTGGAGCCATTAAAGTGGCTAAATGAGTTAGAAGGCTGGATTCATGACCAGTCATATGAAGCATACAATGAGATTTAGCTACAGTGTACATGTATGCACCTGATGACACAGTCCAGCATATTTAATTAGCCAAATATCATCCCTTAGAAGCAAGAGAATTTTAAAAAAATAATAATAATAATAATCACACCCTCCCACAAGCTAACAAGCTATTCTACCAAATGACAGAGAAAACTGAGTATTGGGGAGACAGATGGGGAGAAAAATGGGGAATCTTCAGCTTTGGAGCAAAGAAGCCCACAGACAGATCCGCAGAGCTAGGACTATCCCTGCCTGCTACAGTCCTAGGGGGGATCTAGGGGTACTTGTTATCCTCCAGTAGCAGCAGAGGAAGCTCAGTGCCATGCTGAACAGGAACTATCCTTTGAGACCAAGATCTTTCACACATATGTATTTCTGAAGAAAATTGTAGCCTGTCTATATACATTGCAGCATTCGTAACAATATAAGCCTGGCTGTTCTGGTTCAGGCTGAGTTGCTGTAATGCTGTAGTCTATGTCCAACAGTATCTACAAACAGATGGTTAGTGAAGAATGATGTCATCCTTTCACCAAACATCAGCTACACCTTTCAACCCTGAATATGGCATATTTCATTTAGATTCAGACTTTACAGACTCAGACTGATCAAATTCTGTAAAATTTGCTCAAAAGAAAACCGTTCAAGTGCCGATGACAAGCACCTGACTAGTAACTTACAGTATAATCTTCAGAAGTTCTCTCCGGTAATCTACTTTTCATAGAGTATACAATAAACTTATTACAAGATCTTATTCTACTTAGTATACACAGAAAAGCAGGCTGACAACTCTCTCACCTGGTCACTTCATACATTGCTCTACAATTTCTATTTTCCCCTCACTGTACTATTTGAAGTCTGAGACCTCTCATGTACTACTCCACACAAGAAACAGACTCTGTTGAAAATTCTACAAAAAGGGAAAAAGCATCTAACAGATAAAGACAGTTCTAAGTTATAAGATAAAATAATAAATGTGTGAAAAATCATAATTATATATTACTCCTTTTCTGCTACCATGAACATAATTGTAATTAAGAACAGCTTCCTTCTTGAAGGCCCAATATGTAAAATAATTATACTTCAAAGCATGCAAATTCATGCAAGTTTTGAACAGTTATTTCCTCAGTCCATCAGGTTCTTCTGGGAGTAACTGTTTCTTTATCATAGCACGTGGTGCTAGCAACAGCACATCATAACACTGCAAGTTTTAAGCACATTCCAAGAGACAAGTTAAGGGATATTTCCATTCTCCTATGCCACATTTAAACAAAAACCATACACAATTATTCTGGATGCCTGCAGATATAAGAAAAACTTCTCTGTAGTAATTCACCTTGCAAAGTAGATCTTGAATACAATAATAGCACCCTTTAAAGACTTCAGGGTTGGCTAATTTTTACCACTTCCATGGTAGTTTAATGACTTCTTTCTCACTTCCATCAGAATTTTTTTTCACTGTTAAGTCATTGTTGCCTCCCACCCATTCATAGCCATTAAGAATAAAATTATCAGATGGACTTTATTCCTCATGGGTAAACCACTTACTCTAACAAGAACAAGGAGGCCAGGTGGTAGTACAATGTCTGAATGGCTAACAAAAGTGGTAGGATAGAACTTAAACAACTTAGCAAGTGAACGGTGTAGGTCCAATAAGGTGGTGACACTTAACAGCAGCTCACTTGAAGGCGTCATCTCCCAAAGGATGCCCAATTTATCTGCCTAGTTACATAGCTGATGATTTTGTTATTCTCTCAGCAATAGAGTTTAAAACAAAAAATACTTATTCTAGTACAGACATCGCTGAGGTCCCAAAGCATTGAGCCCCCAGTGGTCAAGCAAGCAGTAGCTTCAGGATTTTCTCTTAGGTTAGCAAGCTTGCTGCTTCAACCCCACTCCCGTGCCTTTTTCTTTTTTTTTTTTTCCTGGGGAACAATGGCCAAGGTTGCTTGGCAGGGAGTTCTGGACAGTGTCATCCAGAACATCAATCAACATCACCATAAAGGTCAGAGTCACCACATGCCAAGGCTGAGAAATTTTCCATTTCACTGATGAGCCTTCTTTCACATCCCAAAAAGGAGTTTCAACCAGAGGAAGCAAATAGAAGGTATCTGCCAAACCACCATCTCCAATTATGATTAAATTATTCCCTCAGCTATTCCTTACCACTCTCTGTGTGTATTTGGGGGAGGGGGGGAACAGACACCAAAACCACACCCCAGCACACAAACAACAAACTCTCACAGCAGCCACCTAACAGACTCTTGGTCCTCAAACATAACTGATAGCATCTATGGGAATATCAAGTACAGAAATCATTTTGAGAAACCCTCACAATAGCGGAAAGGAGAATAGAGTTAAGTAAAAAGGCTTAGGAGGTACATCTTTGTCAGCTACAGTTTGAAATACTCACTACCTTATATTTAGATTACATCATGGGTGCTTGACACTTCTACCCTCATTCTAGAATTTCTATTCCAATCTCTGCAAACCAAAATACAGGGAGTGGACATACTGAATAAGATCACCTGATGATGCCCTTTCTGGTACTGGACTAAGAGGACTGGTCAGTATCTGAAGTTTCCAGCAAATTAAGGAAACCTAGATTTAAGTGTGTTTTAACTAAACTTAAAAAATAGGATATATTCAGAAAGGTTTATCTAATGATTCTTCTAGAAGAAGAAGAATGCAAATAGCCTTACAGAAAGAAGGCTTCTGAAAAGAGATGACAACAGAACAAAATTGTCTGACGCTTTTAAGGTATGCACTCCTATCATGACCAAAACAAAGATCTACTCCTCACTCAGGATACACATAGCCTAGACAGGTAACATGCAGAAGGAGCAAGAGCTGTTAATGGTGGTACCAAAGGTAAAAATAAAAGTATAATCAGAAATCACTTTTATGAGTGTTTATATCCAAATAATACCATGAAGAAGGACCTTTGTTAATATTTCAGTGAACAGTAAGTTTCTGGTGATAGCGCATTGTTTTACTTTCAAACATCCTGCAAGTCTTGCAAAATGTTGACAGCATTTACAGAAAACAAGTTAATAGGACAGATAATCTGTGTATCTGCATTAATTTACCATGAAAATTCTAGTGGTATCTTCATGGGGTTTTTAGCTTTTTCAGACCAGATTCTGAAATGTTGTTCAAGCACCTAAAAGAAGAGTTAGACATCTGCTAGAATTTTCAAAAGCATCTAGCACTTCATATGCCTTACTTGGTGAGAATTGACTACAATTGCTTTCCACTCAAAAACAGCAACCAGCATTTCCCACCCCACAGAATAATAATTCTTATTCATCTTAAGTGTTACATAAAAACAATAACAGGCTGTAAAGTCAATATCAATTTCCAAAATACAAACTACTTAATACCAGTGTATGTTCAAAACACATCTGAATAGCACTAACCACAAACTGTACTAGCCAACACTAACAGGCATGCATGTCCTGTACATCCTGTACCCACATAACCCAGAAAAATACATTTATTCAGCCTTATGTCTTTTAGACAAGTAGCTTTGAGTTAGTGTGAGGTGCTTCCAGAGCATGTAATGACAGAACCATTAGCTTATTTTACAGTGAGTCAAATTTGTTTGTTAACAGGACCTACCTCTGAGAAAGTGCTGAAGATTTAGTTCTTGATTTTATACTCCAATTTTGATTGGAATTTTACCAATTATGGAATTAGAAAAATTAACTAGTTTGTAAGAAGCAGCATAATCCAAGAAGTGTATCTTTTACAAATTCTATTCTTTTATTTTTTTAATCAATGCTTTATTGTTTGGCAAGAGAACACATCTTTATTACTGAACCCCCTAGGATCTTCTTTTGTTTCCTACCACACCATCATATATGCTAGAAATGCTCCCCAAATGTGACAGTTATTCTATATATTCCCACTATAGACTGGTTTTTTTTATCCTACTGTTTTCCGAAACAGTTGCCAATGATCACTATCAGATGCAGCTAGTAGAGCAGAAGAACCACTGCTCCAGTCAGAGATGACAGTTTCTAGGTCAGCATTTTCACTAAAGGGAGCAAGTCAAATGAGATCCAAATACCAGACAGCAGCTGTTTACACGTTACACCAACCTGTACAGAAGTAGTGTATCCAACTTAATTATTTATTACAGGCTTACAATAAAGATGACAAAGCTATTGTGACTAGAGTTGACTAAAAATTAAAAATAATTTTGCATCGCTGTATATTTGGGTCTTTAAAAACATTTGCTACTATTCTCTTTTTCCTCCTTTTCTATCCTCTTTACAGAGGACTAAAAGAAGGTTAGAAAAAAGAAGTCTCAAAATAGAAAAAGCAGACCTTGGATGCTCTAGTATTACTTGGAAAATGGAGTGTTGTATTCTGCTACAGAAGATAGCACTTCAAATTTGAAAGGTCAGCTGCAAAGCTTGGCTTCAAAAGCAACTCACAATCACAACACCGGAGAACACAAATAACTCTTCCCGGGCCAGAAAACAAGTACAGGATCCTGGAGATGATTGTTTTCAGGCAAAACTGATGACAGAGCCAAGTATTTCTTGATGCAATCCTACCATCTTTAGTGAGACAGTATAAAGTCCCATTTCCCTGAAGACAGCAAGAACTAAGCACCAGGAAGACATTTCCCTGCTCATTGCCCATGCTTCTTTCCCTGACAGGTCTGTGCATTTGCACATTCTGCACTGACTCCTCTCTCCCCTAGCAGCTGCAGGCTCCTAATGCCACTCATCACAAATGGGTTCCTCTACCAACCAATATAGGTTGCTGTTCTTGCTACACCCCGTCCTTCCTCAAAGTCCTCAATTGTTTTTATGCACATCATGAATAAGTAGAGGATCTAAAACACCAGTCTGAGATGCTTGAGTCCAACCCCCCACCTGCCATTTGTTCACAGTAAAGTTCAAATGGGGAGACAGTTATGGAAGTGGTAGCATTTTTCTTCAATGAAATTCACAGACTGTAGGTCTGTTAAGTTGATTCTTTTCCCTCCCCAGTAAGAGCTACGCATAAGAAAATCACAGCATATTCAGGCAAATATGTTTTTATTTCCCTGACATAATGTTTGTCTATACTGGAAATAAGCTTTGCATAGTTGACAGTCCTCATTCTTTGCAAAGTAATGCTGAATCCATCACCACCCACCCAGTAAGTGTTGGTTAGATAACTACTACTGATTTATTGACATTCTACCACCAAAAATTTAATATGAAAAAAAAAAAAGGTAACCCTACAGTGACAGAAAATTCTTTTGTATTATGATACAGTCTACTGGAGCCAATAAATATCTTCAGTAGTACTTGCAGACAGTATAACTTTACTCTGCAAAGCCACACATTTCCCCCCACCTACTTTTCATGTTGTTTCATTTGATGGAAGGATCAAAGCATCAAGTCATTTTTTCACCCCAACTCAATCAGGCAAGGAACTCTTTGAAGTGATTTTTTTTCTTATTTTTCTTTTTTTTTTGTCTTCATTAGGAAGAATCTTTCCAAAAACAGTCTGACATTCTGAAGTTTCATAATGCTAATTCTACAACAGGTGTAACATCTCTGAAAGAAATGCTCTGATGGTTTATTTATGGGCTTTACTCTTTCTTTCCACTTAAGAAGAGACCTTGAATATGTTTTCATGTGTCCAACATATATTTAGAAACTCTAAAGGCAGCATCCATTCATCAAAAACATAAAAACTAAAGACAAGAGTTCAAATAAAAAATTTGAAAAGCCATTTGTGGCTACAGCTTAAGGCTGTCATGGAAAGAAGTATATCAGAATACCTCCATTAATGATTTCCATGCAAGCACTACAAAGTTGAAAGCCTGTTACTAAGGGTCTTTTCTCTAATGGGAATTCAAATGACTGTGTAAAAGAAGGTGAATAAGAAAAGATGCAAAAAACCAAATTCAAAATAGTTTAATTTCAGAAGTCATGAAACATGACACTTTGTTCAGCAACACAAAAGAAAAGACACCATAATTTTCTCCTGACCCTTGATAACACAGAGAAAGCAGGAATCATCCAAAGCAGCAGGAGCCAGAAAATTCAGTAATCATTGACAATCTGTACCAGTAGAAAAAGCTTAGTGAAACGCTGTATTTTTAACATGTTAAAAAATCTTCAGTGACAAGCACACATTTCAACACCCTCATTACAAAGAACATTGAGAAGAGATATAAACAAAAATCATTACTTTCCATTTGTAGCCTGACCATATTCTGAAACTTTATTTCTTAATTTTAAATAGGACTACTAAAACTAAAAGCTACCAGAGGATACTAAACTGGGAACTAGTGCATGCTAGCCAGGTGACATGCCCGTAACAGTCAAGTAAATCAAAAGAAGCAAGCAGGGAAAGGCACAGACAAGCAGCAGAAGTCACAGCCCTACACACCTAAATAATATCTGAAGTAGCACATACTTCTATTTGTTACAGAGCAACTGCATAACTGAACCGTCTCCATTTCTCCATCCAAATGGTGGCTTAGTGCCCCTTTCTAGATCAAGGGGAGCTGGTTGAGATTTATCCTGAGTTGCTTCCCACAGCTGATACCACTGAAGAAACATCTGAATGAGGAACGACACATTTTGGAACATCAAAATATGCAGCTTCTGTAATCATGCAAAAAGACATTGGAGCTGTTGAGTATATGGGTTTTCAAAATAGAAACTTTAATAAAAAAATAAAATCTAATTTATTTTAAGAGCACTAATTTACATTCATATAGCACCTGGGGGAGGTGAGGGAGATCTTTAAAATATCACAATTCCCTTGTTCAGGCAGAAATTTTTATCGTCAGCTTGTAGACCTCAAAATTGAGGTATAGCAATTTGAACAAAAGCAGAAATACAGGTTTTAAGAGCAAAGAACTGAAAACCTGGGAGTGCAAGAAATACAACTAGCACTGCTCTCTCAAAACACAAACCCACACTTGATTTCCTCCCATTTTCACTTATTCACATCTTCAAAAACTCTTCAAGTTTGCAGTGGAATCACTAATTTAAGTGCAGTATTACAGAGCAGTTACCTTTGAGTTCAAATTAAAGAGAGCCCTGATAAAAATTATCATGCGCATTCATTTCAGAACTGTACTTGTTTTGGAGAAAAGAACGAACAAGCCCTATTCAAAACTCAAACCCATTTCATCTGGGAAAAATCTCTACAGAGTACAAGACAAAGGCAGGGATAAGAGGAACTAGAAACTGTTATTGAAAGAGAAAAACAAGGCAAGCAATCAGTTCCCTTGGCTTCATTTTCTGTGTAAGTAATGGACAAGATATATCACTTCAGTAATCTTGGCCCCATAGCTCTTATACCGTGTTTGGTTCTTTTAGATTTCTTATTAGGTTGCCTCCATCAAGATGCAGGAATTTAAAAGCAGTTCTTCAATATCAATGTTTTTCCTCTCTCTCTTTCCTCAGGGCAGATACAGGGTACCGTGACCCAATGCTGCCAGTTCACGAAGACTGATGCTAATGGTAAATCTGTTTCATCTAAACTGTTAATTCAGCTGCATAAGGGAGGTCAGAAGGTCCCAGCTCTTGTTTTAATATTGCCTGCACATTTAAGATAGAAGTCAGTAATGCATTTCAAGATGTCAGCCAGTTTCCCTTAAAGTTCCACTGTATACCTCAAATGAACTGGCAAAGTTTGGAACAAGCACCTATACCAGTCAAAGAACAAATAGCTATTTGTAGAACAAGCGTTCTATAAACAACAGAAAATGTATATATAACATTTATATATAGAAAATTATATATGAAATCGAACATTTATAGATAACATTTGTTCTGTTGCTATTTTTGTGAGTTACAGCAAGACAAGGACTTGAAAACACAGGCAAGCTTCAAGAAGTCAAACGTGAGCAAGTGATGTTAGAAGACTGTTAGAAGAAGTGGGTATCTTCTAACAGAAGCTGTTAGTCTAGAAGTGGGCATCTTCTATCAGGCAGTTAAATAAAAAAGCCACCAAACAGAAGACCTGCATCACACTACTGAAATATAACACGTGAAAATACTTAGTGTGGATCAAGAATTTTCTTATCCTCAGTCACTTAAAAACAAACTGTACTATTTAACTGTATTAAAAGCAAAACAAGCAAACAACAAAAAACTTATGGTTGGCTGAGAGAATGTTCTATCATTTCTTTGTCTTTGTGATTTTGAGGAATGCAAGTTCAAAATACCAACAAGTAACATTTGGAATAAAAGACTGGAATATGTAAAAGTTAGAATCATCTTTCAGAATAATAATAAAGGTTTTATTGCTCTGCTGTAAAAGTTCAAACAGTATTAATACATTGATATCAATGAAACTAAAAACTTGTGGGTACTGCAAGAACTTGAGGATTGCATATTGTAATACCTCACCATGATACAAATTATGAGCATTATAATTTTTAAAACACAAGTCAGTTGCACACACCAAGAATAAAAATACGGGTTCACTGTGATAATGCCATAATAGAGATACATTTTCAGCATCTGCTATTGCATTTGTGTCAAATGAACAGTCCACTTCACACATGGTACTTAAGAACTAAAACCTCCTCATGCCTAGCTGCATTGCTCAATATTTGTTATTTCTATTTCAGCACCATCTGCAAACTCTCTTTTCACTGTTATCATTTCCACAGAGTTTACATAGAATACTACTACGTTGGTTGTTTGGGGGTTTTTGTTTGTTTGTCTTATGCCGGCAATTTGAAATTTAGATCTTCTGACTTTATCATCTTTAATTATCACAGGTGTTGCATAATTCAACTTATACCAAACTCAGCTTGGTATAAGATTGTAGTTTCCATACATTAACCAATCACATAAATCATGTGGAATTAAAAAAAAAAAAAAAGAAATCAGTTTTTTTCTGTCAGGAGACACAGGCCTGTTATTACCTATCACCCCACATAATATGCAAAATATAAATAGGAATATTGAGTAGACCTGATGTTAATGATTTAATATTGTATACATAACAATTTGTAAAAGTTATCAATACCAGCAGCTGTGGGACTTTTGAAATAATGTATTACAATTATTGGCCATTGCTCCCTTCCTTACATTAAAAGTGGTTTCAAGTACACAGGTTGCTTAACCAAATGGAAAACATACCCATGCTGATACTTGCAGGTCCAAGAGCATACAGCTTTACAAAAGCTACTATTTATTACATTTGATCTTCACACATCAGTCTTAAGAAATCCCCAGAATGTATATGAAGACATACATAAAAAAGAAGATGAAGAAGGTTGGAAAATATTAAGGTATCCTTACTAAGGAATTAAAGCCCAATTTTTATTCACAGAATTCTAACAAGCCAAGATTTCTCACAAGCACTATACAGCAAAGATGTCTACGCACCAAAAAAGCATGTGGATGTGTGTGTCTCTCTCTTTCCCACGTCTATTAAAGCTGTGTAAGCTACTAGCATTGCAGAGGACCTTACTTTTCTAAATATGCATGTAAATAAAAATGAAGTTACCTATGTGCAAGGTCTCCAAGATGTTAATTACGATACAAGAAAAAAAAAAAGCCTGCAATCCTTAGGCAAATTGATAATGCTTTTTACCAAACTAAAACATGATTTTCCACGTAACTCCCAGTAACAGCTTAGCTTTTATGAGTGACAATAAAAGAGCATATTGTAACCTTTTTAACCTACTTTCTTTTCAAAGAAAATTATAGCCCATAACACTTTTTCCCTCTTGCACTTTAAGAAAAAAAAAAAATCATATTTTTTTCAGCTCTGGTTAGTGTTGGTCCATAGACCTTCACTTATTAAAAACGGAAAAAAAGATCGAAGTGTGTTTTATAGGTAGCAGAAAATTGGAAGCAATGGAATAAAACTAGCAAGTCATTTCTGCACCTAGGAAAGCATTATCCTTCTCCACGATATGTGATGTTTCATGAAAAGGCTAGCTAATGGTTCTACTACTACAGGACTTGCTGTGTTATTTTTAAATATAAAGGTTCAGCCTGTCAAGTTACAGCTCATTATCAATATTTCCTGTTTTCTTTTCAAACAAACAAAAAATTCCTTCAACAAGACATCCCACTGTACTTTCAGCGCACACACAACTATTCAAGCCCTGAAGTAGAACAAAAGTAACTTACTACTTCATAATTGAAAAGTCAGCGATACCTGTGGTTCACAGGTTTCCAGAATCAAAACCACTGAAGATTATCTTTAGAAAAATGGGACTTGATAAATTCTTCATTACAATCACCCAAGAAAGTCTATAGGTTTGAAGCATATTATTAAACCTAATTCTTGGAATGGCTGGTTGTGCTCCAAATGGGCTTTTATCTACTATTTTAGATATGTACAATGTCACATGTGATTTCTGGCTAAGTATTGAAACTTTCTTTCCTGAGTAGAATATCTATGAAAAGGGAGATGATGTTTCAAAAAAAGCATGAAAGATCCTGAAAGTTGCTGAGTACTACACATGCATCTGGTGCTCCTACAGATAAACATCACCTTTGTGCTTTACTGATTACTGTGAAGAATGTTTTTCTTTTATCAGACTCAATTGTTTTATACTTTATGTTCTTCTGTATTCAACTGGAAACGAGTACAGAATTCCAATATAACAGTAACATATCAACAAATTACATAGAGTCCAGAAAAAAACATACAGGCAACAGAGAGGAAATTACTTATTTTTTAAATGAAGACTGAAACCATGCATCAGTATAGCTCGTCTAACCAACAGGGAAAAGGAAAAGCTGCAAGTAGGACAGGAGTCAGTGCACCAAAGAAGAGTTGGTATCATTCAAAATGCATACAGCTTTCAAAGTTAGAATAAACAGAGTCAAAAACAGACTCTAGATTGAAATTAATAAACATTTTCTAGAGGCTATACTAAACAAAGAAATAACATACTACTGAGTCACTTTAAAGAATGATGAACAAAGCTTTGAGGAATATACAGCCAGATTCGCCAGATAAAACTAAGCATTTGAACAGGTATTCTTCTTATCTAATATAATCTACAAAGCTATCAAATCAAGAGACACACATCAATTTCTCATTTTAGGTGAAAATACTACAGTGATGAAGGATAAAAATAAAGATGAATAAACTTTGACTTTCACTTTAAAAATATAATTTATGCATATTTCAGCACCACTGAAAGGCTTCTGTAAACCAATCCTATTTTTAAAGGGATCTTTCAAAGAAATGAAATTTCATCTATACATATTCACTTAAGCTATCTTAATCATTTTGTCTCTACAGTTTGCATAGAAAGCAAAAAATTAAGGGAAATTAGAAAGGAAGAAACTGATGTTTCACAAAGAAAGCAACCAAATTTGAAGTATATGTATTAAAAGGAGAGGTAAGTAGATACAGAACCACAATTAACTGCAAGGTTTGTTAAGATTGTTGGTTTCTAAGTCAGCTTTTCCTTGCCCTGTAAAGCAGTACATATCCTCCGATTCCAGAAACTTGTCCACAACCCTTCAAGGGCCTTCTACATGGGCATACAGAGTATTGTTATTGCCCCAGAGATAGTGTCTCAATATTGGTATTATATCAGCTGCTTAATGAAGTGGCTACTGAAGCTAGTAAATGACAACGCAGTTGCAGGAAATGACCTACTGCAGCTACTATTGTTCTTCATATAGAGAGAAACTACACTGTAGCATTCCAGGTAGCAGAACATCAATTTGTTACCCCTGCTGCATTTAAGGGAGGAAGCCTACAGGCTTTAGAGAAAATCTAACTGGAACAGTGAAAGTTATCAAAGCAAATCCACAAGCTGTACAGATCAAATAACTTGCTCATTTTTGTTTCTGTAAATTCTTCATGTACCAGCTTCCTTCTCAGTTTTAGCCAGAACTGGAAGTAACTGTTCTAAATAAATGGACTAGATGGCCTTTAAAGGTCCCTTCCAACTTAAACTGTTCTATGATAAATACATGCTAAAGTCCCACTGGTAGTTTGACCTTACCATATCCTAGACTACAGCTTCCCCCCCCCACATTACTAGTGATATGAAATGATGACATTTATGAAAAAGAATAAGTTATATTATGAAATTATATTTTTACTAGCACAGATGTTTATAAGCACTTGTACATAGTAGCAATGAAGGAAAGTTCATGTACTTGAGAAGTCTTAAAGATGTTTTTTTCATAAGTAGCTTCCTAGTTGTTAAACAGGATTGGACAGTTACATTAGCAAATTAAAAATATTCGTATTTTTATTTCCCTTCTTACAATTTAGTGTATGGTACAGTCTTCCTTGTACCATACATTACTGTCCTGGCAGAAATGCCAGTACATGGCATTTCCTTTGCTGATGTTAAGACAGTGACATATGTTGGCATGTACTCCTAAAGTCATTTTCATAATTTAAGAAATCAAGCTTTTCCTGTTTGCCACCCCCCCCCCCCCCCCCCCTACACCAGTCATTCTTTCTTTTAATAGAAAATAAAGAGATGACAATGCAAGGGCTAGGGAAAACAAGACAAAACCAGCACCACTTTTTAAAATGGATTAATAAAACACATACATGTGTAGGTTATCTGGCATACTAAAAGCAGATACATATAAACTCAGTCACCACCAGTATCATCTGCCCACAGATTTTTGTTTTAAGATTGCATAAGACATACAGACCATAAGCATGTCTGCAAACTCACTGCTGTTGGCTTGATGGCCAGTCCTGAGTTCTGCAGCTGTCAGCTGCAGCAATCTAACAGAGTCAGAGTCTGCAGCAAGCAGATTGTAATTTGGTCCCCAAGAGAAATGGGCAAGGGATGCCAAAGGTAAGTCATATTTATCTAAGGACTGGAGTGAAATGCCAGGCATAAGCAAGGTATTATTAGATCTTCTTTGTTTCCAAATTCCTTTCTTTGCCCAGTCTGTATTGCTCAGTAAGTAAATCACAGCTTTGTTCTGAAGAAGCTTTAACTTCATATTTCCTACAGCAACCCAAAATAAAATTCTTGTAGGTACCAAGGTCACTAGACCACCTGATCACAAGCAAAGACACCAGTAGATGAGACAGGATGATTCAGCAGTACAAGGAGTTAGAGGATAATAACTAAACATAACAATAATGCAGCAATCCAGGCCGAATTGCCACCTCAGTAAGACCCAGACTAGAATAGAACTTCCTAGGAGGAGACATAATTGGGGGGGGGGGGGGGGGGGGGGGCAGAAGGGGGGAACAGGGGGTCACAGAGAAGAAAGCAGCTTACTGCACAAGCTACATTAGATGGTTTGTGATGAACCTGAAATTAACATTATACCACTGAAATTTTCCAATACTTGGAATTCAGATATGCCTATGTCAGACTGTAAACTTAAGAAACATTACAAAAGTGAGCAAAAAACACTTATCTCCATACTGACATGAGAGATTCTTGTAAACATCAGCAGCCTAACTTCAGTTCTTAAATCCTAACAGTTATGCATTTCAACAAGATGCCACTGTGCAGAAGTAATTACTACTAATGGCAAGACAAGTTTTTCAAATCAGAACTCCAAGGGAATAGCTACATAACCACCTGGATGGGGACTTAGACATTCAGATCAAACAAGCCATATGAAAGTTTTGGAGAAGAACAAAAAGGCCTCAAGGGTCATTTTAGAGACCAGAAGGGCATTTCATTGCTAAGTCAGACAATAAGCACTTACATTATTCAGCAGGAAGGCTACAGGCAGGAGAGGAAGGACAAGATATTCCCTAGGGGATTCTGATCTAAGCCAAACAGCTTTGAGGGGTTACGAAGAAACTGTAACAAGGAAGTTCATGCAGGTGTATTATTGTCTAGATCAGTCATTTTCAGCTGTTTTCAACTAGACTCCCCATATGGCAAATACAAGTCTACTAGCAGAAGCTACTTTTTCCTCAGTTACCTTTCAATCACCCTTTAAAAGTAGCCCAGATTCCCAACATCACTAGTCTATACATAATTCTAGTGCTTTATGACATGAGATGTAATGGGAAACTAAGCATTTCAGTCCAGTTCCCATGCAGCAATGGTAGACAGAGATAGGTGGTGTAGATGGGAAATCTAGTATGGTTAATAAAACATGCAAAATTGAGAAAGATTGTATCATTAGCCTTAATGCTCCTCTAAAAACCTTTGAGGAAGTCTGACATGAAGCATATGTCTACAGTTAAAGAATAATAAGGCATCGAGTGCAACATAGCATCTCCCAAGATAGCCATCCAGACAGGCACAGCATTTATACCAGTGTATAACACAGTGTATAACACCTCAACACCAGCCCAAGAGCTAAGAACTGGTTAGCTAAGACCTAGCTCTGCACTGATACACCTACATTGCTCCCTATACAAATTTGAGTAACAGCAGATTGGGACACTCGGCACTGTACTTCATTCATGCAGCGTAGTTCTACCCTTAGACTGATAGTTTGGAATAAGCGCTTTTCAAATTACAGTTCTCTGCAGGACAAGCACAGGAAAAACTGAACATGCTATCTAGCCACAACCAAACAATATCAGGGCCTGGCAGGGGAGGGCTGGGGGAGAAGAGGAGAAGTCTACGGGGTAACATCTGACTTGTGGCTAAAGTGACAAGCCTCCATTTCTATGTACTTATGAAATCTCAGAATGTTTTCCCATGCCTGATCTTGTAATGAACTTTACACTTCTGTTCTGCATAAATGCAAAGCATTATCATTATAAGCATCACTTAGGCACTCATGCATTACTGGAGATTTCTCATAGCACACAATAATGTCCAATCTGCTCAATTTAAAAGAATTTCCACACCAGAACAGAAATACTAGGGGACAAAGATTATTAACTTCTCTTCTAACTTGCTCACACTAAAATACCACCTTCCTCTACCATGAGATCGCAGGAGGTTTTTTTGTTTGGGTGAGTTTTTTTGTTTGGGTTTTTTGTTTGCTTGGTGGTTTGAGGGTTTTGTTTGTGTGTTTGTTGGGTTTGGGTTGGTTTTGGGGGGTTGGTTTGTTTTTCAATTGTTGATCTTCAATTTTATAGGTACACAAAACCCCTGGAGAAAGCATATTTGCTTTTCATAGTATCATACTTACAGGCCAGAAGCAGCACACCTTGAAATATTAGTGCTCAATGCCTTAATTATTAGGCAGTGTTAAGCACACCCTTAAAACTCAGAGCAATATCAACAGCAGGTGATACTACCATGTGCACCACTATGAGCAGAAACTACTGAGGGCAGCATGATAACGCAGACAAGTTTTATGAGGCAAATGGACCTCAGACATTTGTTATGCGTGATAATAGTATAAGCAAGAAAATTTTTTTTACAACTTTGAGGGGAAATGATGTGTATGACACATACCTATGTTGTTCCAAAAATTATTAGAGATAATGAAGAACATCAGGGCACATGTGATAAAGACAAATAAAACCTAAGAAAAGTTGTTTTACTAGAAAATTTTATACAGCAGTAGCTACTTCAGAAAACTATTTTATTTTAAAGAACTATGCTAATAATTCAAATAGCTTTCAGGTTTTGGTAGTATGTCCAAACATGAAAACATAAGCTGGCTATCCAGTTATGCTTATACTGCCAGGATACTGAAGGTTGAGCTATAACGTACTAAAAACTTGCCTCCTGACTGCGGACACAAGATGATGCAATGGCTTTAAGACCCATAGCACTCAAGTGAAAATATTTGGAAGTGAGCTATATACAGTCTTTAACACTCAGTTTAAGCATACTTTGCCCAACAATAAGTTAAAACTACAGTTTTATATACAAAGTTTGCTTGAAGCAGCAACTAGAGACTTTATGCAAATATGAATAAAAGACATACTGTTGTGTTTTTCACTAGTTATTACATGAAAATGTCTTACTTTTACAGCAAAGTTTATTTGTTTATTATTGACATTTAATGAAACAAAATCAAGATGCCTTGAAGAATAAGCAATGGGTCTACCCATTTTGAGTTTAAAATTACAAGCCCAAAAGATTTGGAAGTTTAAAAAAGGGGGGAGGGCATGAAGGGTACAAAAGCCTGTGACAGGAGCTTTGAAGGTCTTTTAAGTATTAGAAGAAGAAAACAATAAAAGTTAAATAATCCAGAGTCGGAATAGAGAAGGAGAGCTTACTGAGAACACTTAACAGTTTGTCAGAGAGCTCTCTCACAGTATCATCACAAATTGTCATTTCCCCCCCACCCAAGACAGTAAAGTCACAACCAGTTATCCTATCGTTTTGTTGCAAAACTAGTTCTACATCATCTAACAGCATTTTACTTTTAAATAAAATAAAATATTTCAACAAGCAGGTCTAATACTAGAAATACCTCTAACTGCATACACATGTAGTACAAAGGCTACTAGAAGACTGCAAGCCAGACATACTTAAATTCACAAACCTACAGTCAGACCAACCAAAACCAGGATGAACAGAAGTCAGGTGGACTGTACACCCAGGCAGTAGATGAGGATAGGAATTTGTACTCACCCAACATGCAGGCCCCACATAAGTCCTCTCACAAATCATAAGACTACATTCTTCTTACAATAAGAAGACTCAACAGAATGAACTTCAACTACCCCTTAATATTACTCTCTAGCTTTTCCTTCCACAACACTTTTTTTCTTCACAACCAACATCATCTCTTATTACCTGGACTCTTGTTTCTAAAGCACCTGAACCTAATATGTTGATTAGTCCCAACTGGGGAAGATAATGAGGCACTCAATGAGGTCCACATGTGTGTGGTGGTGTTTTTTAAAGCAACCACATAGAATTTGTTAAAAGATCCTTACTAGTTTGTACCTTTCTAGAGTTATTTACTACAAACTTCATCTCTGTAATTCATCCCATAAGGTGAACTTGAACTTAATTTAAGTTTCTTCTTATTAAGTGAACGTGCTATTGTGAATGCTTTAGAAATAACCCGTTAACCTTCAGGAATTACTGGATCCATGACCTGCAGCAATGAATAATTTTTATTGTTGAAAAAAATATCTATTATGATGTTTTCTTTAGGTAAAGACTTTCTATGTAATAGTAATTTATTTTACTACTCTAGAGAAGTGCAATTTGACTGTCCTGAAGAATTAGAGGATACCTATTTCTTTACAGGCAGAAAAAAATCTTTACCTCTAACAGAAGAGCCAGCTGAGGTACTCTGGGGACAGAGACAGACAACTGTTGTGTGTGATAAAATATCAAAATACAGTATCTCTACCATTATCACTGATTTGTGTTGGTCCCTAGGCACTACTGTAATGAACATGAGTAATCTGAGCTCAAGAATGTGGATTATCTCAACACGTGCTGCTGATAATAGGATGAGCTATAAATGCATAATAGATATAATTTGGGGCCAAATAAACGGAATAAATTAAAAATATTTTTCAGTTGCAGGCATTCTAATTAAAATATCTGAAGCCATTATTGCTGTATGCCAGCACTGAACCCCATGTCTAAACAGCCAATACACATATCCTAATATTTCAGCAGTGTTCAGCTCTCCTGACCTGAATAAAAAACCTTGGCATGCAACATATACAAATAAGCCACTTTACAAGTTGCCTAAGTACAAGCTTACATGGGTGCATTACCCTAAATCTTCCATAATTTTATCCTTAGTACTACTGCATTAAAACAAGCTTTCCTTATTCTATTAGTGAATGCTGGTCTCCTTACAGCATGTTTTATTTTGTTCTAAGGATTACTGTAAAAGAAATGCAGGAGTTAACTAGTTTATTTAGATCTAGCAACATGCATGCCTATGAGGAAAAAGTCAGAGAACAAGCACATAACCAAAGCCACTGCTATGACCCTTAATAAAACAATGCTCAGCCTCCCAAAAGCAACTGCCAGAATCATTAAAGCAAGACCTTAAAAATCAAAAAGTATTTGCATCTATCAACCTGATCTACTGAAGGATGTCTCTGCCCATGGCAGGGGTGTTGGACTAGGTGATCTTTAAAGGTCCCTTCCAATGCAAACCATTCTATGATCCTATTACATATTTGAATATTTCAGCTGGCATCCCCAAAAGGTATTTGGAGTTATTCAAGCCTGACATTCTTTTCTTCTTCTTCCTTGTTCTTCTTTCATTCCCCCAACCAACCAAATAAAATTCAGAATTATGTCAACTTTCATAGGAGTAATGGCCATTTAAAATGAGTATATATTATTCTTTACAGCTTAGTCCTTGGTAAGACCCAGAGGAAAAACAAATCCCATATGTACTCAATACAGTGCCAGAACAAACAGATCTTTAGTAATTTTTTAATTTCACATCACTTAAAATACATCCAGAAAAATAATTCCATGGGGCAAACTAAGCAGATAAGGTAGGTTAGTGAGGTTACATGGATATGTAGTCTGAAACCTCATCCTTGGAATCCGCTCCACATAAGCAGACAATTCCATCCAGAAAAGCCTTAACTGAAGCTATGGAGCTGCTTGGGGAAAAAGACTGGCATTTGCAGTTCAAATGCAGCTAAGCAAGCAGAGACTCAATGCAGTTGTTATCCCCAGCTATTCTTCATTGCTCTGTGTAACATGACTTTATCCCAATCAGAGTCCTATAGGATAGGTTTTCACATAAAAATTACTATTCCTACCTTTACATTCTCAGTAGAAATCTAATCTAAACTCTAATACCAACTCAGTGTTTCTCCAGGCTGAGACATTTCAAAGAACAATTTATAGGAAACTTGCATGAGTATTGGTTGTGCATTATCTGCTGGAAAAATAAATAAAGGGACTTCTGAATCCATACATAATGGTCAGTTCAGAACATCTCACCAAAGCAAAGTAGCACAATTAAGAAATTAAATAATTCTGCAAACAAATAATTAAAAACATGAAATCTGCAAACATGTAAAAACAGTAAAAAAAGCTAGAGGAACTGTCATTAATGAAAAATCAGTTAACCAGAAATGGAACATATCCCTAGATGTCTGGGTTTAGAACAACATATATTTGCTCTAAAGGTTTTTCAGGGTCTTTTTCAGCAATTTTGCTGTGGACTTTTCAACAGACCTAGATCTGCACTGAAGTATTTCCAATGCTGTTTAAATATTAGAAATGACTGTGCAAAAGTACTGTTCATTTATTGAACAGATCTATAGATGAGACTTTTTGTAAGGTTCTGAGTCAAAAAATTTGTTTTGTCTATACAGTGAAGAGGTTCAATCCAGTCTCTCTTTGAATTCAGGACTACTTATTCTAGCAACTGCTGTGCTCTCTGCCCAGTGCTGTCCAATATTCTTCACACATTAATTTACATCTTCTATTTTTTTATTAAGCATTAAAATACTTACCATATATGACACAAATACTTGTAACATATATTTGAGGCAATGGACATTTTTCCCTCTTTTTTAATGTAATTAAAGTAAGAAGTAACTTTCTAAGAGCTTAATCAGCCTTCAGCAATTGAAAAACACCTTTGGCATTTCAGGGATTTCATACACTTGCAAATTCCTCATTAATTGAGATATTCAGAGGAAAAATTGTAAAACAGTGTCCCATACAAGTGAGCAGATTGGAAACCACATTGTACTGGTAAAAAGTACATAGTATTGGAAATACAGGAATGAGTTTTGTATCTGGAGCAGGATGTGAAAGACAAAGGAATTTGAGGTTACAGTGGCTTTCATGTTTCTCTCAAAATAATTCAGGTATGGACACTTTAGCCATTTAGCTGGCTGGGTCCATGATAGCATAAGAAATCTTTGCTATAAACTTTACCACCTTTAACTTACTCTCTTCTTTGCTCAACTCATGGAACAACTGTTTGTGTTTGACAAAAACAATACTACCTGTAAATAAACCCACTGAAAACAAATTTTAAATTCATTGTTGACACCCTCGCCTTTCAAAGGTACTCAGACTTACATTGTTCTCCTTTTTGGTTCTGGCTCTTTTTATGAACAAGGTATTTGTCTTTTCTAAATGTGTTCAAGCACTTAATTCTTTGGTGTTTCAGTTTATGGCTTCTGTATGTGCTTGCAAGGCACAGAGGTAAGAGATAAAATTAATTGACATCTATAAAATCCAGAAAAGGAAATGGCTATTCAATGCAAAGAAATATTAGTGTTCATTATTATATGTCAGATCGTTTTAGAAATCTCCCTCTCCCACCTGGTTATAGCTAATAGCAACATTTTAAGAATAAGAAGAAACTACAAACATGCTGGTTTAATAGTACTTTAGTGATCCCAAATCAACTCCACTCAAGACACTTGTGTGTATTTTTCCCAAATGCCTTTACTATATATTGGAACAAGCATTCAGAGGATTATTTATGATGTGACCAGAATAGAAATCACTAAACTATTCAGCTCTAGTACTGTCTGAATGTGTACTAGGTTTCCTGCTAAATTCCTCAAGGCAAAAAGAAAAGATGCACAGATGGGAAGTATGTCTGTGCAAACTGATGCATTAGGAAAGAAAAATCTGATTAAATTACAGTTAGTCTCACCCACTTCATGAAACGCAAGAGACCTACAATATCAGTGGTTGTAATTTAAACCTATCCTTGGAAAATATTTGTAAAAAGATGATGATATTCAGGTACTTTGATATAAACACTGATAAAATATTTGACCAAGGCAGAGATAGACACACTCTGAGATGAGTGAGGGATTGATCTGAGCCAGATGAAAGGGGTGCACATTCTACACTAGGTCACTCTCACTTTCTTACACAAGGCTATGTAGTGTTTGGTTCCTCAGGAGATAACACAGACTGTAGTGTTAGAAGTCTACACCTACCAAATGTCATAGGAGAGAAGGCAGAGACGGGAGTTAATGAAGAAGTAAATGTCCCATATTTCTTCTTCTCACCAGTAAATCCTTTTTCGGGGAAGATCCTGGAAATCCTTCATTCTTTTTTAATGAGTTTTAATTCTAGTTTGCCTTCTGCATCTGGCCAGGCATAGCAGCAAGGGCATTTGCATTTGTATCCAAAACCTAACTCCTTGAGGAATAAATGATAACATAAATGGGAATGGAGTCAACCAGATCTTAAGAGTCATTTCAGCTTTCATTTCATAATTTCTACAAACTCTAGACTCTGAAGCCAAAGGTACTCCAGATGAGTGGCACAGAACTGGTAATGTTTGTTAAATATATAATAGAAGTAAATTTTATACTCATTTCACTTTTCTTTTTCCACACTTACAACTAAAACTCTGTAGTAAAACACACCTAAATGGACATCTGTATGTTTTACTACTAATCTCCCTTGCTGTTGCAAACCAAGACTACATTAGCAAAGCTATAGGGCATTGTCTTCACTGAAGTAATGAATCAAAATAAAATTGCTTGGATGGTCTTGAAGGACCTGGGGACTAGGATGCATTTAGCACAGATGTCTTCAGCTGGTTTGCAAACGTGGTATTGGTGCTAGGTGCCAGCTTGGGGAAAGAAGTTTTTTGTACTGTCAGCAAACCAGCATCTCTCTGGCCAGGAGCAAGTGGCAGAGAAATTTCCCTTGGCTCCTGATGACCACAAGTATAATTGTTGTGAGCTCCCTAAACTAAAGGAATCCATATGAGGTTTATGCACTGAGGTATCCTAAGACAAACACCTTCCTCTACCTAGGATACAAAGCCACAAAACCTCTCTTTCAGTTACACAGCTTACCTCTGCAAAGAAATTCCAGAAGAAAATGCACACACTGCAATCTACCATTTCTGCACTGTGGTGTCAAGACCTCATTTAAATTTCTTGTCATCAAATTAGCCAAAACATGGGTTTGTATCTACTTATTCACATCACAACTGTGCTTTAATCACTGGACTGTTCAAGAGAGACACACATATCCAAAGCATAGTCAGAGTAAGCCTATGGGACTGATCCTCAGTGCTAGACAGGCAGAGAAAAAAACAGTCAAAAGTACCATCTAAGATCTTCTCTCCTAGGTCTTTCAAGCAGCACAGCTACATTAACATCCTGCAAGTTAACTGGTCTTGATACAGAGTTCAGATTATTACCTTACTCATGGAAGCTAAATCTTGACCCTGTTCTGTTCTATGAAGAGTTGTCAGCCTGTTTGAGGTTCCATGCATTATACTCTACTGCTTAGTGTAGACATACCTTTATGCTAATATTAATACATTATTATGAAGTTTCTTGAGACCAAGATCCTATGACAGTGCAAAATACTTACTATTTCATTTTTATATTACAGTAGAACATACATGCAATAAACAGCATTAAGCTTTTGTACAAGCACAAAGAGAGCAAGAGAATGTCTGACCCAGGAGTGAATACAGGTAGAATCTATTTGGTAAAAGTCTGCATTTAAACGCATGAACACCTGTGACAGAATTCAATTCAGTGCTGCATCAGTGTATTTCAGGTTCAGTCCAAAACATCTGAAATCATTTGAAAGTAATAGCTATTGGAGCTAATCATGGAAAACCAGCTTGGAAACTGAGAACATTTATTGACAAGATTCCTTTTTATCAAGTCCTTCTAGTACTTACTAGATGTTCCAGCCTTAAAAAGCCATTACTAGGATCTATAGATATTCTTTGTGATGTGCTTTCTCTCACTGATTTATCATCTTCTATTTCACTGTAAAACCTTCACTATAGGACTGAAGTGATTTCAGATTTGCACACAGCTTCACTGAAGTATTTTAGAGATATTTCAAGTAGCATTAAATTGAGGCATTTAACCTTGGCAAATAATTTTATTATAGTTTTGTTATATATCTCAGAAAGATTGCCCACCCTACTTACTGCTAGTTTCTGGATATAGCACACATCTCTAATTTTAGACTTACAGAGATATTGAACTTTCCCTGAAAACAAAACATCTGAAGTCCTTCCAACACCCAGTCTCTCTCCGCTTTTGCCGCCTTCTCCTCTGTCCCTGAGAATTTTCACTAGTGTAAGAAAGATATTCCTTATTCAAATTGACCTTGTTCTATTTCATTGAAAATAGCCAAGTTTTATCAGTGTCTTTCATTGCTTAGCAGCAGCCAAAAAGATTTCCATCCCTCAAAAGAAAGAAGAGAGAAAAAAAGCAAGGAAAAGAACATAGGAAATGGCCCCATTGCAGTTTTAGGTTTGAATAAAACAGTAAATTAGTTTCTAACCTGTGCAGAACTAAGCTGTTTGAAGAGAATTAGATGAAAGTCTCTGCCATCTTAAACAGAAGAATTCACTTCAGCTCAAGAGCCTTCTAAATTTTTCACTAAAATAAAACTTAATTTTACCTAGATCCTTATATTCTGTCTTACCTGAATCTAATCACGTTTGTTTAAGTAACTGATATTACTATTTTAAAAGTGAGCTTGGGTCTATAGCTCCAACTTGTAATATTACTGCATGACAGCTAAAGGTAATGAGAACAGAGTCACTTATATGTACTCTCATTATTGTAAAGCTGTGTGATGTATATTTAGGCAATGGCCCTGCAACAATACTTTGTGTTAAAACCACAAAATTTAAGGCAAATGTTTATAATATATTAATATTCTTAACCTGAATTTTCACTACTATGGAACATTTTTTGTGATGTCATAACATTCAACTTTAAAATTGCTAGGTCTTATGTTTTTAGACTGAAAGTGTGAGCGCAGTTATGCCCGCTGTCTTGCTTCATATGTCCATATGTAAATGTTGCAAGGCTAATTTTTATATCATTTTGGGAAATAAAATATTCTGAAATCTGGAAAGTCTCATCGTCTCTGTGGAATTAAGTATTTTAGTAAGATCTACTGCAGCAGTTGAGCTTATACTTACTGGTAGCAGCTAGTCCCTGAATTCACAAACATGTTTGCATAGCAACAGCTTTCCCATTAACTCCCAGTCAAGGAGAGTTGTGAGACTGACTTACTACTCCCATGACAAGACACATTTAAGGTTCACAATTTCTCGCTTTCAATCTTCACCACCTAGGCACCTTTAGTGTTGTCTTCACTTTTTGCCTAGAAGCCACAGAATACTACAATATATGAAAGTGGTTTCTGTGTGTGTAATACAAGCTTGCAAAAGAAATCACAAGGTGCTTTTCACAGCAACTCTGCACCCTTGCAAAGCACCCTAGCAGTTCTTGGGCGGCTCTGCCTTGCAAAGATGACACATTTGTCCTGGCTGCAGTAGAATGAAGTAGGAGCAAATTAGATTACTCAAGGGAAAGCAAATGCAGGCAGACTCCATCAAATGACTATGTTAAAACACATTCCCAGTAACACCTTCACCTGTCTGACAAGAGATCCTATGAGCTAGCTAGTCAGTATATATCTAGTTAGAGGCTTGAATGGGATACTGGATGCTATTTATCCTGGACTGTGTCAAAACGGCCATAGACAGAATCCTTTTCACCCCATACAGAGCCATATATCTATTGAACTGTAGGTATTTATTCATTCTAGGACTTCAAGAAAATTCATGGTTACCCTGGCAACTTCATGTATTTCCCTATGTATACAAAACACCACCCACTTAAAAGAAAAATGCCTTTATCAATATGACATATTCATCAGTTGTTTCTAAATCAAACATTCAAGCTAGTCAGAATAAAGTAGCTATACTGTTTGAAAGATCTAATAACTTATTCAGACATATTTCAGATGCCACCTTGGATGTCTCAGTGTGTACTGTGTGCAGGTGTATACGTGTACATAAACACACACACACTTATGTGTATCAACCGCATCTCCTGGAATTTGGAATTCCACATGAGTTATTTAAACAATATAGTCTTATAGTAGCTTGAGAAATAATACTAACAGAATATAGGAAATGTTGCGATAGCAATTCCCTTTCACTATTTGGAGTCTTTCAAAAAGCTGTGAAATCAATATGAATAAATTACCATGCAGAGAGTATCAACATGAATTGTTTTTAAGCTGGATTAACAATTAGAGGATGCAACTATTAAGCAAAAATACTTCTTTGAAATCTCTAAGTTTTATTTTCTAAGGTTTATTGTAGTCATCTTTGTATTCCTGGTATATTAAATCACTATAAAATAAAAAATCCACACCCCCCCCCCCACAAAAAAAAAGTTAAAGAGAAAATCATCTAATCTTCATGATCAGAACATAAATATATCCAGCAGAACCTGCTTTCCTTCAGTAGACCATTCAAGTGTGACATTTTGGTCGTTTGCATGCAGCCATTCTGTCATTCCTCACTTGCAACTCTTATTTTACATAAGCAGATGTCAGAACTGTAACAAGATTTAACCTAACCTGTATGTAGGCTTAGGAGTGACCATAAATCCCAAGTAACTGAATGCAAGCCAAAATCCATCATAGATAATCACATGTTCTGATTCAATTTCCAATACTCTCAATTTTTATGAGGCATTTGGGGGAATCAATAGCTATGTTGATTTCTTGTGTAAATTGTTTCCAACGATTTTGACATATGAGCTACACTGATTTGCTTTTCCCAAACTTTTCAACGTTATATGTAAATCCCAGTAGCCCTTTGTCCTGGTTTCAGCTGGGATAGAGTTAACTGTCTTCCTAGTAGCTGGTATGGTGCTATGTTTTGAGTTCAGTATGAGAAGAATGTTGATAACACACTGATGTTTTCAGTTGTTGCTAAGTAGTGTTTAGCCTCAAGTCAAGGATTTTTCAGCTTCTCATGCCCAGCCAGCGAGAAAGCTGGAGGGGTACAAGAAGTTGGCACAGGACACAGCCAGGGCAGCTGACCCAAAGTGGCCAACGGGATATTCCATACCATGTGACGTCACATCTAGTATATAAACTGGGGGGAGTGGGTGTGGGGGAATCGCTCAGGGACTAAGTGGGTGTCGATCAGCAGGTGGTGAGCAATTGCACTGCGCATCATTTGTACATTCCAGTCCTTTTACTATTACTGTTGTCATTTTATTAGTGTTATCGTTATCATTATTAGTTTTTTCTTTTCTGTTCTACTAAACCATTCTTATCTCAACCCACGAGTTTTACTTCTTTTCCCGATTTTCTCCCCCATCCCACTGGGAGGGGGGGAGTGAGTGAGCGGCTGCGTTGTGCTTAGTTGCTGGCTGGGGTTAAACCACGACACACTTATATACCAATTAATGTCTTTCCCTACTGACAATCACTGCATTTCGAACTTGCATTTTGCTTCAGTCTGCTACCCAGCATTTTCATTCTCAGTATTTATTCTTTGCTTTTGAGTGTGTTTCAAATTGTTTGCTTTGCAGACATATTACCTTCCAGAGGCAGAAAGTGCATTATCACTAATGTCAGCTCTCTTTTTAGTTTTCCAGAGTTATTATTCACCATAGCTGCTTCCTGTAATGCTCTTTCCTTAATGGATAAGGGAACAAGGGGCTGCAGCTTATTTAATTGTTCCAAACTTTCTTCTCATTACCTGCCTCTTCACTAGCATGTAGTAAAAGTAAGTGCACTTCATAGGAATAGGCCTCCAAGCACCTTTCACACACCGAAAAATAGTATTGTAGATGAGTCTGTGAATGGGTGAACATGAAATGCTTCCTTTTCCTGAGACATCATAAATGATAACTTTTATTTCTTTCCTTTTACTTTTTGTCCCTAAGCAAGGGACTGAGTACATCAAATCCCCTATTGACATTTACTTTTTCTCACCTTGTTTTTCATTTCATCTTTTATGCTGGAAGATGTGTCTGAATGAGAAGAAATTCCATTTTGGAAGTCCATCCGATTTTAAAATAAGTCAAAACGTCCAGGGGCCATACATCTGAACTATACCCCTCATACATCCATTTAAAACAAAACTATTATCGAGTAGTTACATTTCTCTTCTAAGAAAAAGGATGGTCATAGATATTAAGAAGAAATAACCTGCATTCCATGGTCAAAATCAGTTAGATCGATTAAGTCAATGAGAGACACAGGACAGACATATTTTGATGATGAATTTGGATACAAACTAGTGCCACAAAGACCAAGAGGATGAGTGAAGATAAGAGTTCTGCCATGATCATCAAACAATGCAGCAAGATGATATTGCAAGCAGCAGATGACATTGCAAAAGATTCCATGACCAAAATATTTACAGTTACACGGGAACAGAGGTTTTATTAACAATTATTTCAATAACAATCCTGAATTGCACTAAGGCCAAAAAAAATCATTTAATGCACACTACTGAAAATCTACCACTCTGGATTCCTGCTGAAACATAGACAGATGACAGGCTTAGTGAGTTTACCTTGCGCTGTCTGATACGTCGAATGTCTTGCATTTTTTTCTACAGATTGACTTGTTCATACCAAATACCTTCTCTAAGTTATTCCTAATGTTGAATATGCAAGATTTACCATGACAAGTGCCACTGAAACTACCAGGGAATTCAATCTCTAAAACTAAATAAATTGTTCTAACATTTTAGTCATCACACAGAGGAATTTTAAAAATCTGTCACTTTGCAATTTTCATTGAGGTGTTTGAGCTTTGAATGATTGATATAAAGGCAAATGAGAGAGGCATGTTCACTATTTGTGAACTGTTTGTGTCTGCAGGCCAACAGACTGAGAGCTATTGTGGCAAGACATATGGGAAGTGTCTTGCCCTATTCTTAAAAATAAGACTAGATGCAACAGGAGCTGCAATCAGAACTTGTTATCTGCTGATCTTTCCAGAGAAACTTGAAAAAGGACAAGTGTCTTATTTTTGGCTGAACTTAAAAGCTAGCACAAACATGATGAAAGTATTAATCTTAGAATTAGACAATTAGCTTGTTGATGGCACCTTTGATACAACAAGACTAGAGGTTGACCATCCTTCTTCCTCTGTAGGGTAACTGTGACCTGTTGGGTATAAGAGAGTTGTAAATGCTATAGATCTTCATTTATCTAAGATAATGACACAGTCCCACATAACATTTCATTAGTAAATGAGGGACATGAATAGCATCCCCTCCCACAGGGCAAACGGTTGAAAAAACAATCTTAAAGAATATTTCTGGAGGCTACACCTAATGTGAGTCCTGCCACAATCTTTCCTTTGTCTGAAGCTTCAGCACTGGAAAAGGATGCTTGGATGACACCCCACTCACCAGGATTATTCATCATGCAGAAAGATATCATGCTGTATGGTTCAAAATAATTACCTTTTAATATTTTTCCATGCAGACTATTTCTGTTGTCACAAGTACTCCAAGTGTTTGCAAATGATGATGGGAATATTGCAAAGTTGACCTCTCAAGCTAGGGCTCAGATTCACACATACCAGTTTCTGGAGCCATTTACACAAAAGAAAGTGATATAGAGTCTTCAGTCCCTTGTTATAATTAGTTTGACTGGATTTGCTTTTACACCTCCAAATCCATTCTGGGATGTCATAATTACTCTAATTTGTGGTTGAGGGCATCAAATTATACCATTACAAAGAAAGGTGAGAAGAAAATGCAGAGCACACTTTGCATTCACTTAGGTTTTGTTCTTAACATTCAGATAATACATAAACTCTCATGTCAAAGAACATTAGACAACTTTTTGGCTGAAAATTCCGGATGACCAATTGACAGACCCTAAGAGTAATGTTTATGTGACTTACAAATATTATTTGTTGATAACGTGCATACAGTTATCATTAGAGATCTTACATCCCAATTATTTTAAAAATAATCTAATACTGTTTATTTACTTCAGAAAGCATTTACAGATTATACTGAATTAATTAGCTGAGGATTTTATCTGCTCTGAAAATGATGACTATGTATCACAAGTATAAGATGAACATAAAGGACAAAAAAGGAAAAGGTCACTTATCTCTCCCTCTCCTGACTCACCACTCCTTTTCTCATGCAGTCAGCCTGTTTTTCCCTAATGTACAAAATGCCGCATCTACAAATTTTCACTAAGGTATATCAGGTTGCATCACCACAAAAGAATTAATCTTAGATGATCTGAATATTTTAGGGGAGTGCATTATTTTAAGAGCAATTATTTCTGATCAAAAAAGCTTGCCACAAAAGATGAGTGATAATTACAATAATAGGTTAACTACTGAAAAGGCAAAGAAACATGAATAATATATTGTAGGTTTACAGAAGATGTACCCACCAAAAGGAAATTGCCTCTCATACAATTACAATTAATTATATATTCATCTACATATGTTACTTATGTAAAGAATCTCCATTTTCTGACAACTTTCCTATGCTGTTTGGCAAGGTTTCATTATATGTGGCTGTTTCACAACTGCAAGGAGAAAAATGCAGCCAAATACTAAGAGATGATTAACAGACAGTGCATTCAAGTATTTTAAAACTTGTGCAGGAAAACATATTTTGAGAAAAAAAAAGGGGGGGGGGGAATCTCCATGTGTTGTGCTCACAATATTTTTAATTCTCTTTTTTTTTATTATTTCTCTTTTCCCATAGCCTCCCAAACTTACACAGAGCTGCCTGCATAAGCCCAAAAGATACATCAAATTAGTGTCCTCCCATCTCACACAAACTGCTGAAGAAACAACTATTAAAGACTAAAACAATAATATCTTTTTCCATTGCTGTGCAGTTACTCATTGAAAAACATAAGCATTGAAGACAATAGGACTAAACAGTCAACAACAGGAGTAAGGCATTCACAATCTGGTCCTAAGTAATCGGCCCTCAGTTTCTAAAACCTCCTTGGGTTGTGGCTCAGAAACTCACTATGAATTCTGTAATGATCAGATAAGCGGAGAGAATTTTTCCATAAAAAGATATAATTACCACATCAGTTGTCATCTTTTTAATGCCCATCACTCTGTGAATACTCACAGAACCCTCACGAACCTCTTACAGCCTGCTTTCAAAAGCCATTAAACTACCTTAAAATTCAGAAAGGATTTTCTGTGTATCATCTTTTCCTTGATTCCAAAATCTCAGTAAAACAATCTAGAAGGTAGTCTAGATGCAAACAGATAGATACAAACTAGCATAGCATTGCTGTGTTTAATGTTCTGTTACTAAAATATGGAACCACAATGATGATTAACATTTTAACTGCTTGCACAATAACAATAATAATATTAAAGCAGTAAATCATGGAGTCTAAACTATCATTTCATTATTACACTAAGCACATTACAGCCAAAAGGGCAAGTCTGGTCCTCGCTACTATTCAGCGCCACATCATTCTATCTCCTTACCTGGTGCAGACATCAGATATATGACCCTGTGACATGTTAGATCAACTTGCCATTTTCCCAAATGCTACCCCCGTGGCCACATGATCATCAGTGCTGATGCAAGGGAAACAGTGGGAACATACAGATGAGGACAAGTTTTGGATCTGCTCAGTCTCCACCTCTGTGACAAATCTGACCCATCAGAGGAAAACAGACTACAGCAGAAGTTTTCATTAAACACACAGACTTAACAATGTAGCATTTTCCAACAGAACAGTGTTTTATGAGATAATTCCTGTACAGGTCTACTTCTATGCTAACTCAAACTGACATTTATTCCATTTAGCTCAGTTGACATCTGAGAAGTTCATAAATATTCAGTAAAGGGGCACTTGCAGAGCATCTGGATTTAAACACCTGGTCATCTGAGTACATGAATTTCAGTTACAAAATTCAAAACTGCATAAGAAGTTCATTAACAACTTTTCATTCACAACATTTAACAAAGCTCAACAGAAAAATGTAATGTGCCAAAAAGAAAAAAAAGTTACTGTATATATTCTAGAATTTAAAGCCCAAAGTCCAAGTTTTCCAAAATCTGACACCTAAAACCAGTCTCTGGTGTCTATACCATGGGAAGAGTTTCCATTGCTTCAGTATGACTGACAGATATTCCACCTTCTGAAAATCAGGCCAGTAATATTTAGGCACTAACCTATGGACTTGGAATCTGATTTCAGAGTTCTGAATTGAAAATTTACCTTAATAGTCATAGAAATCCACTCAATATTCTTGTCAACTAATAAAATAACTAAAGAAGTTTAAAATTTCAGTCTATATATGTTTTCAGTATCCTAAGGACATATTTTAAACCCAAAGGTATAACAAACACGTAATGGAGATAACAGGACTTTGGCTTCTCTTATAGCCTTAACCATGTGAATATTTTATTCATTTTTCCATATGCTTTGAAATAAATAGGTTTAGTAACTTTCAAAATAAAGATTATGGTAAGACATAAAAACTGTATACAACAAAAGCAAAAGAAAACCAAGCAATAAAGAATGTGTTCTGTCTTCACAGAAACATGCATCTCCACTGAATCATCAAATCATGTTCACATCACTGTAGCTCAAATATAAGTACTTCAGAACACAGAATGATAAGAATATTAACATGGCACAACTTCCTCGGCAGACGCTATTAACCTAATAAATCCAAACATAAAGTTGCACAGAAAGCCAACAATTCTGTTTTCCACAAGTATACTATTATGAACACAGTAGGCTTAATGTAAGATGGACTATATGCTTATATACTAATATGGTTAAATATATGATTTTACTACAGTTAGGACCAATCAAATTAAAAGCCAGCCCTGCTGTGCTAGCAATACTATGTGTCTGGCAATGTATATATGGCATATTGTTGTCATCATACAAAAACTATATATGAGGAGTTAATATAACTACCATTCTCTGTATTAACCAGTTCTCCAAAATTAAGGTACTGAAGTCTATGAATATTTGGAGAGAAGGTAGTCATAACTCCCTGGAAGAGACTGAAAGCATCATTTGAACATACAAGTGCTGAGAGTGGCCCAAAATTAACTTCCCATAGGTCTAGTCATGGCTTATGTCTTTTGCTGTCAGAAAGCTTTGGCAAACCCAGACAAGAGGACAGGCCAAATAAAAAAAATAATAAAAAAAAACCCCAACAACAACAAAAAAAACCAAACCCAACTTACAGCACTCTGGATTGTCCTGAGATGCTTCTAAGCAGTGAACACCAAAAGACACTTGCCTTACAGCATACTCTACTTTCTCAGAGGCTCCTGTCTCTTCCTGCTGTGCCTGTGATAGAACTCACCTACACCTCCTCCTGACTTCCATGCATGCTGTTATGCATTTCACTAAATAAGAAGTATTAGGTAACTAAGCTGATAAATTTCTCACAGCAGGGAGGACTTCTTGAAGCAAGGGTTTAGGCATGGGGAGTAATTTGCAGGGGACAGCAAGGAGGACATACTTGCTATCAATTTCACAATGGGAAAAATCTCTGTTCATGGTCATCTGTGCAAAGCACGTAGAAGTCTTCATTAAATATATTATCGGGTCTGAGATACATAAGTCAAGGTAAAAGTTAAAAATTCTCCATGCTCTACAAACTCTGAAAGACTTCAGGCAGACTTTTTTCATAAATCTACACTATCAACAACAAAAAGTAATGCTACTTTTGTCCACCTCATGTTAGGTCTAGAGAAAGACTGGTTATACTTCATCTATAAATAAGAAAAGGACGTAAGAATATATTTGGACTGGAGAGCAGCTGAACTTCCAAGAGAGCTCTTTTCCAAAATAAACTCTTTTATACCTAATATTTTTTATATTATGGGCAGAAGCATTTAAAGAAATTGTGGTGTCATCTCTGATAGCAACCCTGCTTCCCTTGTAAAGAACTCTCCATCTTTAATAGAAGAGTAGTGGAATCATACACTACATGAAGGAAAATAACTTAAAAGCTGGAACAGGAGCAAGAAGAAAGAAAGAAATGCTACACACTTATGTAGTGATATAAAGCTGTAATAAAAGCTGTCAATAACTTGAGTGAAACAGAAAACCCCCTTCATCATCAGTTCTTCCACTTTTGCTCTATGTTTGTGATGTGGCAAAGAAGAAAACCCTGTTTAAGAAAAATCTTTGCAAATTCTTTGGTATTACTGCAAATATTTTATATTTCAAAAAATTTTCCATCCAGATAGTTTCATCCATGACTAATGCAGCATATAAAGCATATTATACATACTTACTCCTTTATGATTCATTTCTCTTGAATGTCAAATTTGTTTTAGTAGTGACATGCAATGCCTCATCCTACCATAAAATCCAGATGAAGGATTATATATATTTTCAAGTCTGGGTTAATCTGGAATTAATTGTAATTACTTGGAATTCACAGTAATATATCATGAACATCCCGTTAGAGATATCCAGCACAAAGGGCACTAAAAAATATAGGGAACCTGTAATTGTCTGATGTTTTGGATGATATAATGATGCTCAGAATTTTACTGATGTTTTATCCTCTTTTTTCAAATTCCAGACTAAAAAATAGCTGACAAACAGGAAAGTGAATGCAAACAAAACTATATGTGGCAAATATATTTTATTAAATAAAAAGGCTCAGTCATGAAGCTTGATAATAAAGCCCAGTGTATTATGAAGCACTGAAATTTCTAAAATTACAGTGAGATGGTTCATGAACATTCTCATTATGTTAATCCAGATTCCTTCAGGAACATCCAAGATAAAAGCTGAATCTGACAGAAACCATTTGTGGCTAAGCAACAGTTTCTGCACTCACATATCTGAAGTGCATGTTAGTTCTACAAAAATGCTTTGTTCCTAATCTTTTGAGCTGTTCTTCATTAGACATGCAAAGCTCACTCTTGTATAATTTGACTGAGTTAAAAAGGCAAAACAGAAAAAGTTTACATCCTATACAACTATAACAGGAAATATGTAACTGAAATCCTATTCAGATGGCCAAGGAAATGAAGAAATCATTTATTCTTTTTTGCAAGAATTCTGATGCAGTTTTAAATGCACTGTGGTCAGCACATAATGATTAAACCATCAGCAATAGCAACTTTATTACATGACTTCAGGTATTATATCTTAAACAAAGTCAACATATATGTATTTTGTCATCCAAAGAAATGTGTTTTACTTCTGCAGGAATTTGAAGACATTTCTTTTTGCAATTTTCAAACGGACAACACTGATTCTAATTTTAGTAACATATGTTTTACTAATTATTTGAATACTGAACAAAGAGCTTAAAAGAATAATTCTAGTATTACAAAAATTTTCCTTTTTATTGAAACCTCATGGTCCTTAGTCTTGTAGCATGATTTGCAAACCTTAATTAAAGTTGGCATTAAAAATGCCTCTTGTAAGCTGGAAGCAGAGTCTTATTCCAACTTACATACGTAAATATTTCTTAAAACTCTAGCCAACTCCTCTCCCCTCCAGGAAACTCACAAAAGGATGTGAAAATTTCAGGGAACAACATATTTACATTTTTAATGTCCTGACTAGAAATCTAGTATCTTTGTGCTTAGCATATACAAACACATTTTCAAGAAAAAAAAAAAAAATCCAAAAATCCATCTTCTGTTCACAGTGGTATGGCACCCTCACTAAAATCACCAAGACCATCAAAAGCTGAATATGGGTCATGCTTTAACCTGACCTCTGATCAATACTGTAGTGAAGAGTTTTTAGGAAAAGAGCAATTAGAGAAACAGTAATGGTGTGCAAACCAATGCTGACATCCTTCCCTCCACACCCCCCCGCTATTTTTGATTCAACTACAGTAGTTTATATTAAATAATTGTAAATGTGTCAACAGCTACAAGACTACAAATGTTTTCCAATTACTATGTTTACATGGAAGGACTTTGCTACCTTGATTGCTTAATATTTGAAACTTCTGTGGAATTCTCCATGCATGGAAGTATTTCAAAGTGTTTATTATCATTTATATTAAATTAATCAGTGTCTTGGGAATACAATTATAAGATAAAATCCAGCACTTCATTTTTTCAAAAATTGAGAAATACATGTATGTGTGTGTTGTATGTCATTACCATCATCTATGAAAAAAAGCCATTAATATCAAATTGAATAACTAATAAAACTAAGTGATAGAGATAAGTTCTGTATGTCTACGTATTAAAATTATGCAAAATATATCACAGCTTTACAACCAAAATAATCTAGGCCAAATTTTTAATAGGCTGTGGCTTTAAATTCAATAAACATTATATTTCATGATAATGATGTAAGCACCTTTCTCAAGAATCATCAATAGATTAGGATCTTATTCTATAAGATGCTGGAAGAAGATGCCAAAGAATGGCTACAGGTAATGAAGGTAGCTCTTTCCCTGAGAAGGTGCTGAAGGCAGTGCAATCATGAACGTAAAGCATTTTTCAAGATCTAATCCTTTACTTAGGTTGGACTAAAGAATGAGGTTGGGCAAAACCACTGGATCTTCTGTTGTTCCAGAGAAAAAGAAAGCTCTTCAGTACTTCTGCTTAAACCATCCATACCATATAGAGTAAGAAGAAAGCAAATGAGAGTGGAAGAGTAGTAAGCACAGAAGTGAACATAATGCTGTTTGACTTTCTGTTATAAACAACAGTCGTGTTACTATCCCTAATTTTCTTACATCTTACACACATTTTCAAGCACTAATGGTTCAAAAATTACACAATTCTCATAACATATCTTTTACTAGTAAGTAAACAAAACAGGGATAGTATAAGGTAGGGTCAATGCCCGACTATAAAATTCTTTTAAGAATATGTAATACGTAGCTTAGTGACATGATCTTCTATCACCATCTGGCTCAGGCTCTACATACCTAGAGGGTTTTTTGCTCTTGCCACACACAGTTCTGTGAACCTGTATTTATTTTGCTGTGCCTCACTACCTCTGTGTTTCCTTTGGGTTTAGCTACCACAGTAATATATCATCTACAATATGAAGAGCTTAACAGAGCCTCAGGCATTTATAAATATAGCCTCATAGTGCCTAAGGAAAGCTAAGTATCAGTATCCCCATTGGCAGGAGCATACCTGAAGACAGAGCGATTGAAGATCAAATGTTCTAAAGCAAATAATTTCAGTGAAAGGAGATATTATATATATATAAATATATAGGTAAATCTGAAAAGTCAGGATCATTGATATGTGAAGAACTTCGTTTTTATTTAAGTGTGCCTGACATATACCTTACTCAAAACTACTGCATATAAGTGATGGGCCACAGCAATTAATATAATGCCAAAATGCCAAATTTGGAGGAAAGTTCCCTCAAACCAGTTTTGTCTTATGACTATTTGGAACTTATGCAACTTAGTATTCCCTGGCTATCCAAATAGCACTAGAAATGAAGAATATTTGTCTACCCACCCTGATTATTATTTTTTGTTTTATCCTAAAGTTGAAACACTGCAACAGTACTCATTATCACATCATGGATAGTGTTTGGACTTAAAAGTAAACATTCTTGCAGAATTGTACCTAACTATGGCTACTAATTTTAGTGTAGGTTTGAAAGTAAGTGCTTGTAGAAATTCCAGGGCAGAAATAGTACAGTATGCAGCAACTTATCTTCTAGACAATGTGAGACATAAAGAATGCCTCATTTGGTCATTTCTTCTGTTATACTAGCTACTGATTTAATCCTCAAGTCCTATTCTCCAAAATATGATGTAGTCAGAAATTCATAAACACAATTTCAGAAGCATTTGTTCTCATCAACAGCTTCTCAGAGATTATGAAAAAAAAAAATGGATAGCCAGTAAAAAACAACATTTACTTTTGCAATTTATTACCAGTCACAAAGAAGAATGCTGACTAAAGATTAAGAGTATCGTTTTAGAATTCTGGTAGTATTCAGATTCAGTGACACACATACCTGATTGGTTACAGAGAAAAGCTTCCCTACACAGCTTTGCTGGAAAGGAAGACATGACATGTCTTATCCTTTTCCACAAAAGAACATTCCTGGATCAAGGTAGACATAAATCTTTATTTTTCATGCTAATCCTTATGCTTTTTGATAAGTCACCAGCAAAGGATCTAAAACTTAAATGTGGAAGCTATTAGGACACAAAGCACATGAACATAGGCATCATTTTGCACTGAATAGCTCAAAATTTTTCAAATGTCAGTAAGCTTCTGTTTCTGGAATATATTTGAACCAGTGAATTATAAAATTAAATATAATAAATAATAAATTAAAATTTTTAAAAGGGTATGAGTTCTTCTCCTTGGACTCCTCCAACAGGTAAGTTTCCTTTATCTCCTGTTATTCATGAGATCATTTGCTTTGCATCCTTTGGTCAACTTTCATTTTGTGTGAGCCAACACTTTTACCCAAACCAATTTAATCAAACCCATTCAGTAAGTTCTTTAGTATATAGCTGCATGCTTTAAAAATAACTCTTTGTTGTGGCATTTGCTATAGCCTGCAGTTATCAACTATTCACAACTACAAAGACGAACAGTGCAATTAACTGCAATATCATTTTTTAGTGAAAAATTTCACTTGCCAATTTATATGGTCAACTAATTGTTTGACCAAGAAAATAAAATACATTTTGTTATAAACATGATTTACAGAAATGGGATGGATCAGTCCAAATAAGGAATGGATGAGTACATTTGAAACAACCGTAAAAAAACTGCATAGGTATGTCTTCAGCTATTGTGATTATTTTTTAAACCAGTCTTAGAACCAAATTTAATATTAAATGTAGTTCATAGCTCTTAAGCATATGGAAGATTAAGACTGTCACAGTAGCTAACAGTCCTTATTTTTAAATTACAGTAACAATATATCATGACATCTTTAAGAAAGTATGAGTCTTCACAACCTTTGTATTTTAATGTGGGGGTTTCAAAAGTGAGCATGGTGGGACAGTAAATTAGTATTAACAAAATGCTTAGTCATTTGCTATGTCTGAAGGCAAGTGACATTTCTGATAGTATTTGGTGAGCATAAATTGAACTGACCTTGGAAGAAAACTTAATGTCCTCATGTGCATAAACCAGTGAGGAGCTATCTATATGCAGTTTCACACCTCATGAACTTTTACACATTATTCATCTAAATCAGAGATCCAAATACAAAATCTGGCACTTGGGACATCATGTGGATTTCTGATATTCCTTGGCAAATGTAGGGTCCTGAAATAAATGGCTAGATTTAAATGATTTACAGATGTAGGGGTAGGATGGTGGGGGAGAGGGTTATTTTCATTTTTTATTCCAGATGCATACCTAAAGTATAGATAATCACTGTTCTGCCTAAATGGTGTTTCAAAACACCGCATTTGAGAGGGCACAATGGCATGGAAACTGATTATACAAAACATGAGTGGAGACCGCAGAATTTCCTAGCATCTGGCATACTCGGTTAAATGAAGAGCTTGTCATACGCTGGCTTTTCAACTGTGGCATGTCACCTAAAGTCTGCAATGCTAGAGCATGGTGAAATGACACAGCTGATATGCCAGTATGTGACATACCTTTAATTTCACATGCCATCCATAGCTGCATCCCCCACTGTGAAATGTTGCAGGGGCATATTTTTCAGGTGATGTTACATTGTTTTGCTAGACTATTTACTCCAATTTAAAGTCACAATTAGCACTTGAGATTAGAGGAAAAATGTTAGCCAAGCTGTTTGAATGGTACACTTTAACTGGAGACTGGTTTTTTTATCCTCTCATAATGCTAAGCACCATTGCTACCATCGTTTATTTTATGTCCAGGAGATAAATGTTTTTTCTGAAATGGACTATCAAAGAAGGCACATGGTAAATACATGATATAAACCTCTACATAACTATTTTTGGCAGAAGTCGAAAACAAAATAAAATGGCAAAATGTGCTATATATTCAATATACGGAAATCAACAAAATATGTGGTTTAATACATACTATCAAAATTTCTAGTAATATGTTATGTTTTCATACACAAATGACAAAACATACAGAACAAGACTGCTTTAAAAAGCTACAGCAACAGCAGAAATACCAACAGGATGTAGTGCCATGAATGCAGTTACAGAAATAATCTTTCATGTTGTATCATTCAAATTGTAAAATTTCAAAATATAGTCCCAGACACGTAGTTGAAACACAAAGTTCCAAAACAAAGGTTTTGATAGGGCACTTCATAAAAAGACAAAGCAAAAATCTATATCACTTTGCTCTGAAACTTTAGATATCATGTCATGCAAACAAAATAGGCTATTCTCAGTCCCCTCTTTATGAACTTTCTTCTTTAAATAAGACCTGCATCTCCACCTCATGTCTGCCTTTGCATCTCTCATTGGAAGAGTATTTCGCATCTTTATTTGAGAAGGAATGTAAAATGCTGACCACTTGATAATTAGCAAACATTCCAACTAGGTTATGGCTTTATTTTTATAAATATGTAATATAAAATTCAAATTCTCAATAATAAATATGTTTTAAAAAATATAAACATAATTTAAATGCTACTAGAAGTACTTTTTGGGTAACAATGCAAATTTAAAACTATGTTTGAGAGGATAGGTGCAACATAAGGAAATAGCCACAGAGGCTTTAACGCTGACCTGCCAATATACCTCAGTCATTGTCTAGATGTGCCTGTCCTAGGGTAACTCCGTGTCTGTGCCTATTTAGTCCTTGCTCTTTCTGCTAAAACAAACATGTAATTTGCCTGTTCTGGAGAGGGTTTGGTAATCCAAAGGATTTGATCTGTTTACCACAGTGTGGATCAATACCAACAACTCAGTTATTATGTGACATGCCGGTGAACTAGTGTCCAACTCAGGCCAAAGTAAAAGCAGTTGAAATAGTGGCAAGCTCTGTATCCTATTGCCACTCCAACAATTCCGTTGTCACCATTTTGACACAGCTGTGGGGAAGCTAACAATCAGTTCAGTTCTGATACTCTACCTATTCAAATTCTGGAACACATAAAGCATGTACATAGCCTTTTCCATGTGTACGTAGCCCTATTGTATAAAGACTCACAAAGGGATTCTAAACTATAGTTCACTTATGTTAATGAATACTTTTCAAAATTCAGTGAAGGAACGAGTCAATTATTGCCAGGATCTGAGCCTTAAAAAAAAAAAAAAAAAAAAGAGAGAGAGAAGGAAAGAGAGAAAGAAGGAAAGAAAGAAAGAAAAACAGAAAAAAAATCATTACTACCTTCTCAGAGAAGAACAAATAGTATTGAATTATCAATAAATGCAGTGTGAGCAGTCTGTAAAATATACACTCAAAACTATCAGACAAAATAATTCTGAAATATAAAAAGAGCTGAAAAAACTAGATACAAGAATGTAAACAAAGCTATTCTTTTTATTCTGAATTACCCACCTGACTCAGTGCCATAATTTTCTAGGTAGGAGGAGGAGAAAGAAAAGAGAAAAGCTTGAATACCTTTTCCCTTTACTCTCTTTCTCAGTGAAGAAATGGCTGAAGAAAACATAAGAATCTGAAAGGGCACATTTTCCATTGTGATTGCAAAAATCTGTGATATACTGTAAAGCCTGGTACCTTTTAGCTGTGTTCAAATTTGTGATGTTATTTAAAAAATGAATAATTTATGAAAAATTATAAAATTAAAATGCTTCCCACAACTCCCCTAACAATTTCATGCAAATATCTTAACTGCACATCCCTTGTTCTTCATCTCCTATTAACCCTTTCTAGTGGAATGAGGAGCTCTCTACACTGGGTTGTATATAACCCTAGGCATGAATAGCCTTGAGGTTAAATTCACAGGCTGGAACACTTATATCACAATGCTAATTATGCAGGAAAAAAACAGAAATACATTGATTAAATTATTTTTCCTAGAATTTTAACTGAAACTACCATGCATTTAACATAGTATAGATTGCATATACAATAAAAATGCAAACCAATCTGTGTACCACATGAGTACACTGTAAATACTTCTCCACAAACACTGGCTGAGGAGTGGGCTGGCTGCACATTCATTGGTCTAGTCTTTTCACATAAATCATAGCTGTCCAAAGTCTAATCAGATTTCCACTGGCTGCCAATGTTCCCAAAGGCTTCTGCACTAGCCAGCTTGGCAGTTCTATAAGGAAGGCCCAACCATACACTGCACAGCCTCCAGGGAGAATCCTTATGTTTAGCACATCCCTCCATGGCCAATTAAACTGGCTTTAGAGTCACCTTGTGCTGTTGGCATGGTGCAAAGAGCCTGCACTGCAGCTGAGGACTAGGGCCAAGGTGGTGTCAGTTCTGATCCTAAGGTTGGAGAATGCTCTATTAGAGAAATTTTAGAGTTATTTTCACAGCTTATTGCAAAAGCACCACACACATAACTTTCTCATAAAATAAAACCCTTCCCCATGATAAAAGCTGCAAATGAAAGCATTCTCACCTCAACACAGAGCAGCTCCCATACCCAGCAAAGCAGCACTGGAAAACACAGTTATGGCTGTTGACTATAGAAATTCCTGAAAGAAGCCTCAGAAAATATTATGTATATCTTTTGTAGGTGTAACAGAGGAAAAGATATTTAGAAAGCTCTTTATTTTAGGAAGCATTTTAAGGTTTGTGTTGCTTACAGAAGTTCTGTCTTTATTAAATATATATGACATTACTCAGTACAGCATTTTTACTGCCATACTATACAATGACAATCATCTATAAAATGCTGACTAACCAGCAGCAGCTGTTGAAGAACTTGCTGGAGTTGCAAACCAACCTTTCTCAGAAGTTTGAACTACAAGCTGAGAAAGCTAAAATATTAAGGAAAGGGTAAATGGAAACAATGAATAAAAACTGGCAGCTGACTTCACAGTGCTTTCAGAAATTGAAGATTCAAAATCTAAAACCAGTCACCTGTAACCTCAAGAACCTTATGAGAACTTTATAAAAATTTGGAACACTGAAAAGAGTCGAGGAAGCAGCTGTTTAAATAGTAACACGAGCATTTCACATTAATTAATAGTGAAATACAAGCAAGAATTATTTTATGCAGAATTATTTTTTATGATTATATATGTATATATCCATCTACGTGTATGCATGCATATATATATATATAAAGCAAAGCCTTTTTCATAAGGTCATGTTTTGAGCTGAAGCAAAGCTATTTGCACCACAGAGTATAGATGGTTGTATTACATATTTCCTATGCATGTGCATATATACAGCACAACTCTCCTTGGCTTTAGTAAGAATGTGCTCGGGTTCTCTGTCAACTACTTAGTTACAATCAGGAAGCTGTGTGAATGTCTATGATGAATTTAATCAAATCAAATCACAGAGATTTTCTTTGAAGCATATTTTTAACACGTTACACAGCAATGTTTCACGTTGTGGTCACATCTTAATACCAACACATTCCTGTGCACCACCAGTCCTTTGAAATGCTAGAACTATACTTTACCAGACATACTCATTAGTCCTGTACCAATTTCACAACTGAAGGATCTTTCCTTACCTCTTATTTTATACTTTCTTTGCATCAAATCATGGCCTGGCTTATATTAAAAATGATTTGGTATATTTATTAGAACTAAAATTAATTTCATTAACACACTACATGTTGGTGACAATTTTCTATGCATAATATACATTCATTTTTGGTCACGTACTTATGGTAAGAAGAGGCAAAGTCAAAAGCAGGGAATATCAGAAGTGGACTAATTCGAGAACCTTAATAGCATCAGGATTGTGGAATTCAAACCCAGATCATGTATTTGCCTTGAGTAGAGAGCAAACACTGAAAGGCAGACAAGTCTGCATGCGTTCACATTTACTTTTGATAGCGTCCTTTCTTGAATGGAAATGGACAGTACTTCTTTATACAAGCGGAATTCTAGGGATAAGTGTCTCAAATCCTAATAACCAAGGCAAGGGGTATATTGACAGAATGATTTATGACTGCCATGATGCAGTCATAGAAATAAATGTTAATGAGCTAAGATACCTTCTAGAGTAAAGCAGTATGTATTCCTTTAAATCAATGTGCTTCAGTAACAGATAGCAGCTCCTGAGAGGCTGCCTTCCAATGCAAATATCATGGATTCTTACAGTATATTCATTTCATTCTTTTGATCACTTCCCAAAATATACCACTTAGACATGGAAACACTAAAATGAAATTTTTCTTCATCCTTTCTACTACTCTAAATAGTACTCAGAATAAAGTAACAGGGACATAAAGAAAGAAAAAAGAGCATTTCTTTTCTGAATCCAGGTATTGTTTTCTGCAGCTGAATTAGTTTCATTGACACAGTTTCATTTGCTGAGTATCGGGAAAATACATTCCATCCAATTAAAAAAAAAAAGACAATTATTTGTATTTACTATTTAATAATACATGGAAAACACAAGAAAAACACTTGTAGTCATATTGCAATGGATCACCATCCAGTGAAAGTTTCTTACAGTCTGTTTCTCCTCTGTGCTCTAAGGTTCTCAGCAGAGGGAATGGGAACTTGAGATTTTGCACAATGTCAACAGCAAAATCAGCACTGAGTAAAAATTTCTCGTTGTAATTTCATGGCACAAAAAAATGACCAATTTATTCCAAACAAGGAGAGAACTCGATCTTCCTATTGTGGATTCAGTTACTTACACTCATTTGTATTTAGCACAGGGTCCTCTATTAGCAGGAACATTTTCTATTTAAACAAATGTAGGGGAAAATAAAATCTTGATTCCCTTATATTTCAAATAGGAGATGATATGGGTCAGTTATGAATACTAAACTAGGAGCATAAGAGCCCAGACTTCAGATATACTACAACCCTTTTGTGGACTCTGAGTGAACCTTTCTGGTTTTATGCTTCAGATTTCCTACCTGCAAAATGGGAATAAAAAAATGTTCTTCAGATGTATTTCCACATTTTCAGAAAATACCAGGCATATGAAATGCCTTAACACACTGTTGGTGAGATAACAAAATTATACACTAAGTTTAATAAATCCAGTCATGTTACAACTCTTAAGTATAACTAATATAAGAAGGTAGGTTACAACTGACAGGTTTTGCATTCAGTGTGTCTCACGGGATACCCAACTGAATATGAGCAGAAAAGCATTTGCAAAAAATTGCGCTTCATTTAATTCCATTGTATTTGAATAAAAGGGCCAGAAACTATAAGCAAATGATGGTACTAATGGCAAGATTTTGCTTCCTTATTGATTCATTTGGAGACACCACAAATTACAGAATCCACCATCTGTAAAAATGAAGTTGGAAGCACACAGCTGCAGAACTGTGTAGAAGCAGGCATGGTGTTTCCACTAAATGTTATGCCCTGTAGACCGCAACTCACTATAAATCCATCTATCTAGCAATCAGACACTGCAGCCTGAACTTTCTGTTAAAAAGGGCACTGGTACAGATTGTACTGAAACTAATAATTATTCTTGCACACGCCAATTCATAGCACGTAGAGAAAAGAATGTCTCGGGAACCAATCATTAAAGGCTTCCCAATGGTACACAACAGTACCACCAGTTGCATCTGTCTATATTTTTAATGACTGCATTCCATGCTCTCCTGGGGAAAACAACCATGCTTAGTTGAAAACTGCTTTTTCTTACAGGAATATTCATGAAACACAAGAGTAATTGTTTTGGTATGAACACTGCTGAAAGACATGGAGAAATGTTTTGATATAAACAAGCACATTTTCTTCCATGTTCTCTCTCTCCTAATCAATAAAGTTTACAAAAGGAAACAAAACTGCTTGCTGGCCTGCATGGCAAAAGCAGCAAGAAGGTAACCAAATCAATAGGGAAGTGATTTTGAGCTGAGCAAGTGATTTATAAGCTGTACTTTACTATCCTTGCAAAAACATATAATTAAAAACACATGATGTACACTTGTAAAAGAGAGGGTCCCACAGTTCTTAACACTAACTCTGTTGCAACTTCCATTGAACTGCAGGAACACCTCTATACATTGTGTTTGTACTTGTAATAGAGAGGGAAAAAGATGGCAGACCCTGAAGGGAAGTTAATATGTAGTAGATTGTCAATTCATTGCAAAAGAAACTGATGAAAACCGGTCAATAAGGGATGAGGAAAATGCCTACTTCAGCAATCTGATGTTCTTTCTATGTGAATTCATGCTAGAATTTAGAAATAATGTTCATTTCATTGTAGATTTATTTGTTTTAAAACATGAAATTCCAGACAAAAACTATGAATGAAGCAACTAATGGTACCTGCTGAACTGAAAGATTCCTTTGCTCAGCATTAGAAATTCAAAATGTTCAATATCCATTCAAGGGTTTACTAGTTTACCAGCCCTAAGACAGATTTCCCTCAGACATAAAACCAACAGTGCTATCTAGCTGTGCCCCTACATCTATGAGCTGCTTAACAGCTAGTTAAATATATAAAACAAAACTGAAAGATCTACAGAGGCAGTTCAAAAATGCTTCACTTTACATTAAGGAAAAAAACCTAGATTTAATAATTTTTTAAATCTCAATTATTTTACCTTTTTTTTCCTCTTTACACTGGTCTCACTTGGTTGACCTGTCAGGATGTACAATATCACTATTACAGCAATTTACCATTAATATTACTATAAGGTAATAAGATTGTGGAACAGCAGATCCCCTTCTAAACACTTACCTATGACCCACTTTGGCACATTCAGTTCATTGCAGTAGCAGCCTAGGAAACACTTAGATTTTTCCATTGTATACTTATAGGAAGTGGGAATGAAAGCACAGAAACTGTCAGGAATCTACAGTGTCAAGGGCTGAATATGTATTCTTAGACTACCACAAAAGTGGTCTTTTACTGTATCATATACTATAGATTTTCATCCACTTAGCTCTTTAATGAGTTCTAAGTCAAGTACAGCTGAAACTAAAAAGAAATCCCCAAAAAGCATCCAGTATTAACATGAAGACATCAAGACATGGAAAGCTTTACTTCCCTTGGAGATGTTTGTCATAAGCTTCTTAACCATACTGGTGTCTTGCATGGGTTCTTTTGCCCAGAAATCATACACAGGTCAAGTTCTCAAGGTGCACTTAGGATTGATATTGCGTTGAGATGCCTTCCAGGATACAGCTCCCCCCTTTAGTCACACAGTTGGAGGGACTCCCAGGTGTGAAATATTTCACTAACTGGGAAATGCACTATATATATCAACAGTAATCCAAACGGTATGGCTGATGCTGGACTCAAACCTACCCCAAAGGTCTGTAAGAATTGCACAGTGTTTGGCAACTATGATGAAATGACATCAGAATCACATTCTGATTGTCAGAATTACTATCACCCCAAAGAGAAATTGGATTGCAACATGTATCCTGTCTACCACGCAGGCACACTTTGGTTTCATCACATCTCCAGAAAGTGGCAATGCCAACTTTTTGTAATCACGAACAAAATGCAAAAGTGGATGGATAACCTGGTAGGTGCTTTTGCACATCTCTATAGCCAGCATAAGGATGCTGTAAGCCCCAACGGTATGGATGCTGAGAGGAAAAAAATCAGCACAGAAGAGTCTCTCTGTCATGGTACTCTGGAGAATACTAAAGAGCAATGTGGATATGGTCATTATGACTGCAGTTCAGAGCGTGGCTGAGAACCCACACCTAGGAGAAATGGGCTTCAGGGATTACGTGGCGATTAGTTAATTTCAAAGCTATCAGTCATTGTCATTACAGTGTGAAATAGGAATGACTGTCTGTAGCCAAAGGTGAAACAAATTTAGAAAGTGCTAGCAAATGTCTAATTCCAAAGAAGGGTCTGGATCAGAGTTCTGTAACTAATGTACAGAGGATTAAAAAAAAAAAAAAGGAAGACAGCAGGATTTTGGAATTTCTCTTTCCATTGGACACCCACTTCCACTTTCATACTACACTGGGACAGGAATTCCTCTAAGTTAGATTAACCTAGAAAGAATCAGCATGCATTTCTGAATTCTTTGGTGAATGGAAGAAAAGTCAGCTGCCACTCAAGGCTGCAGATCTGGAAGATAGGGTTCATTTAGATACGCCCATTTTCTATAATTTACTCTTGAACTGAATTTCAAAACATGCTTTTTAGTATTCACACATTCCCTCTGCTTTCATGCATTTGCTTTGAAAAGACACACAGCGTGTCTTTCCTCTGTAGTGTGGAGACACCCAGTGGAAAAACCAAAGTAGCACAGAAATTAAACAACACGACGGTAACTCAAGCTGCTAAGAAAAATCGTATGGCTATCTTATTTATGCTGCGATTTCTAAAAATTTGAGTGCTGTCTCTTGGTTATCAATTGTGAGAAGTTCTCATTTAAAAATCTTCACAATCGATACCTGCAATAAATGGGAAATTTTAATCTTCCCAATAGCAATTTCTTCTTTGAGATTTCTTTTTTTTTCTGTGATTTGGAAGGAATGGAAGATGATATAAAACTACAGAAGAATTAAACCTCATGCTCTATCTTTTTTAAGAATCATAAAAATCTCCACAAAATGTTTTAGGTTTATATTTTGAATAAAAATTTCATTTTTCATTCTATTTTCTGATCTATCTCCCTTTCCTTAAAATGTACTGTAATGCAGAAACAGGGGAAACAGTTTAACAGAAAACATATGCATGCTACTTACTTGGGTGACCCAGAGAAGGGCAACTTACTAGCTGTTCTTCTGTGTAGCAATCAAAACAATAGATTTTCCTTTTTAAAGAAACATTTTGCTTAAAGTAAGCACTCCTTTATTGTATGTCTTGTGACTAATGAGATCCTTGCAAATCTTTGTAGATGTAGCAGGAGAAATAGTTTAAAAGACTTAGTTTCACATCTCCCTAATATTTTTTAGAATTATTTTTTTAATTGGACAACCATTGCTCAGAAAAATGGTAGAGTCTGAATTCTTCTTGGATTGTGTTATCTCCTACATTCTTCATCTGACCAGTGCAGCAGATGAAAAACAAGGAAATAATTACAGCTCCACAATTCTGTGGGCAAGCCAACACCAACCTAATGTCCTAGCAACACATGTTTTTCATAAAACATTACACATCAGCTGGATTAATGGATCAAAATTTTGTCCCTCTTCTGATGTCAGAGAGGCAGAAGTGTTTGGAGCAGAAGCCAGCTCTGTGTGCTTTATTCCAGCTGAGAGCTTTCCATCAACAGAACAATTCTCTACTGATTAATTACAGCCAGCATCTGGCTCCTTTATATCACCTGAACAGTAAAAGATGTCAGATCAGTGTGGAGATATCTGTCCTTTCATGTAGCAGTTAGTGAAACCAATACTACAGGATGTAGTAGTTAATTATTACATACTACCTATGTAATTCTTTGAATAAATTAATGGTATGAATCACAGCATTAAGTGCCACTAGAAATGACTGATGGGAAGGAATAGCAGATTAATATAAAACAAACCAACCAAACAAAAAAGACAACAGAGCTTCTCATTTTACTATATATTTTCTGTTAATTTTGGATATTTAAGTATCAACTTTCTTTGACTGATTTAATTTAAAGGAACAAGATGGACATGAGAACACTTTTAATAAAGTTTTTTTCCCAAAATGGATTTGTTAAAAAAGCATACACATTTCATCAAAATGAGTATTTTCTAAAGCCACTTGGAATTATTTAGTGTAAACCTTCAGCTCACATTATTGGCAGACCATCCAGAATACTTCAGAGATTTTTTTTTTTTTTTTCCTGAATAACAACAGCCAATTTAGAGATCACCGTGTGGAATTATATTTGGGTTTTCTCTTCATATTACCTGGTACTTTTTGAAAATTTGTTATTATATTAATGCATCATACAGTACTAAAAGATCCTTCTGAACTCTCTGCAGTCAAATTAAGTTTTTACCATTTAAAATAATTGAGGAAACAAAATTTGTTGTTGATACATATTATTTACCCTTTCTATTAATAATTTATGTATGTTTAGAATTATATAGAACAGCACAGGTCTATGGACAGATCCTTGTGGGACTGAGTAACTTCATCATGAGTAACTTCACCGTGAACATGCATAATTTATTCCTTATCTCTCTTTTTAAAAAAAAAAAAAGTATTTCAAATACTCTTCTAACCATTGTTGAACAGCAGCAGTAATCCTTTTTCAATGATCCTTTAAATGTATGTACATTTGGAAAAAGTAGATCTAAATCTTAATGAATATGGTTTTCTCTTTGACAACTTGATAGGGGAAAACACGAAGATAACAGGAGTATTTAACTGTAATTCCATTAAATATAGGTCTTGTCTGTTTCAATAAGCACAGGTAATCACATATTCAGTAAAGTTTTAAAATAGCCACTCAATATAAAATCATTTTAAGAGAGATATGCAAAATCTTACTCTATATGAGTAAAATTCAACAGATTACACTAGCACTGCAGCTTTACAGCTGGATCTCTAGACACCCATTACATTTTGTGAGCTGTTTGTACTGTAGCTTTTGATATTCTTAAAGGATTGACGGCATCCATTTCCTTTCAAATAAGGTCGTTTTCAATTTAGCAGCATTCAGCAACCTGCAAATCTGAGTCTGCAAGGCACTCTTAAGAATATCACTTTCAGACGATGGATGTTTTCCAGGTGGTTTTGCAGAGAACCATGAAATGCAGCTGCTACAAAACCTTTGATGAGACATAAGTAGAACAACATCAAAAGTGTGCTTCTTTTTGAGCAAATACATGAAAGCGCAAAACTAGCTGACAGTATCACATCATGGAATTCATTTTAACTTGCAGACAGAAACCAAGAGGAAAGATGATTTCTGTGGCCATTGCTTGGAGCATGGCCTATACAGTGTAAAAACACAGAAACAGATTTTTAAGTCCATCATTATATAATCTGACACAAAGCAAGTATTAAGCCTTTCAAATAGAAATATATACACACACTTATAAACACACACACACACATATATATATATGGTATCATAAATCACGACACTGACTTCTCTAAAATTCCATTTTACTGCAAACAGCAAGGTGCCTAAATAAAATTCATAATGGCAACTCTCCTCATAACCTCACCCAGCCTCCTAAAAGATACAGCAGCTGGTATGGACAACAATGCTCAGTAAGCCTAAGGCAAGCACAGTATACTTAAACTCATCTATCTAGTTTGTTAACAACCAGCTCAGTCTAAGTGTTTCATCAAACATTTATAAAACAAAACACTGGCTGCTAAATAAAAGGTCACTTCTGTAGGCAGAAATAATTGATTCCAACTTTATTATATGCTTAAGTTCCTAGCATATATTTCTTTATATCATTTATAATTTTGTTCAGTAGATGGAAAGTTTAGATGACAAAGCCACCTTTCTGAATTCCCTATGCAAGTTTGGACCCGGCAGAATTGTCTCAGTTACGTAGAGAGATGGACCAGATAATCTTATCTGTAATTTAATGTAATTTTTAAAAAGTCTGTTCCTGAAGAAAACATAACATAGAAATTATCATTGGAGCTATACTATTGAGAACACATTTCTTCAACTCACAAGACAAGACTCTGTGGGGGAACATGCATTTAAAAATGAATGCCTCGACTCAATAAACTTGCCAGTAAATATTTCACCAAATTTGAATGCATCAGGCTTTATTTTGATCAGCATTTGGGACCATTCTGATGAATGAGAGGAATCTGAAACAGTGTTTGCCTGAATTCTTACAAAAGTTGATTCTTAATTACAAAAAACCAAAAGGATTTCACTTTTTAATGTATGCGTGGTTTACTGCAAGGAGAAATTGTTGCTGTTGCAGACACAAGTGTATGTTCCATGCCAAAGACCAGTAAGTTAAATCTTTTGCTTTAATTAAACTCCAAGAAGCAGTGCATTTTGTTTCTACAGTTAAGGATGTCAGTACTTTCACTGAAACCCTTTATAGCGATGTATGTAACCTAACTACAAAACGTGCTCAAAGCTGGCAACTAGTACATCTCAGCTACAGAGAATTTCTTGCTGTCCTGGTTTCGGCTGGGATAGAGTTAATTGTCTTCCCAGTAGCTGGTATAGTACTATGTTTTGGGTTCAGTAGGAGAAGAATGTTGATAACACACTAATGTTTTCAGTTGTTGCTAAGTAATGTTTAGTCTAAAGTCAAGGATTTTTCAGCTTCTCATGCCCAGCTGGCAAGAAGGCTGGAGGGGCACAAGAAGTTGGGGGGACAGAGCCAGGACAGCTGACCCAAACTGGCTAGAGGGGTATTCCATACCATGTGATGTCACGTCTAGTATATAAACTGGGGGGAGAGGGGCTGGCAGGGATCACCACTCGGGAACTAACTGGGCATTGGTTGGCAGGTGGTGAGCAATTGCATTGTGCATCACTTGTTTTGTATATTCCAATCCTTTTATTATTATTATTGTCATTTTATTATTGTTATTATTGTCATTATTAGTTTCTTCCTTTCTGTTCTAGTCTTTCTGTTCTGTTCTATTAAATTGTTCTTATCTCAACCCACGAGTTTTACTTTTTTTTTTCCAATTCTCTCCCCCATCCCACTGGGTGGGGTGGAGTGAGCGAGCAGCTGCATGGTGCTTAGTTGCTGGCTGGGGTTAAACCACAACACTTGCATTTTCTAAACTTTTTTTTTAAGTGTATTTCTCTGGTTAAAGCCAGAAGTAAGAGACTTGATTGGAAGCTTTGCCACTGCCTTCAGCAGATGTAAGTTGGATCCAAGGTAACTAGGTACTTAGTCTACCTAGTATCTCTGCTGCTAGAACTAGCCTTGACTGCAGTCATATCTCCAACTCTACCACTTACAGTCTGCTCATGAGCACACTTTATACCAACTTAAATGGAGTTTTAATGGTCTGATCATACAAACTGATTTTTCCCCACTGGAATCCAAAGAGACACTTGAAGCAAAAAAGGCTGAACAGCTTATGCAAATAATCTTCTGTCATACTTATACTGGCAAATTTTATACTAGCAGAAAATCTATATGCCAATGTTTGGAAGAATACCACTAGTATCTTTCTGGCCTCCACAAGAGAAAAACCCTAAAGATGTGCTTCTCATCTTAAGAAGGGACTTACACACCTGATCTACAGAGAATATTCTTTTGCTTGTTGTCCTGAAACAAACCTGATCCTGTAGCAAGGACTAAAGCTATCAAGCCGTTAACATGAAATTATGACCAGGAAAAATATTTTTTTAAATTTAAAGTGTGTTTTAATTGTATATTTAGTGATTTTTTTCAATACCTGGATATTTTATTTATTTTCACTTTAGCACATATCTTTCTTCATATTTGCTCTTCATTATCACTGCAGTTGTAACTACTGTATTCTATTTTGGTCCACTAAACTTCCTCAGTATTTTGCAGTAAAAAAAAAAAAAAAAATCAATTTTATTTGGCTCAGAAAACCAAAAAAAGTTTAATTTCAGTGCCATTTGCAGCCATATTAATTGTTAAACATTGTTAAGTATAAAGACATTTCAGATCTGTTATCTTGCAAGAATTTCTTCCAATAAAAACAGAAAACGAACATACTCAGTTCATGGAGTCACCTACTAAATCACAAAGTCTTGGCAGAGTTTCAGTAGCTGTCTCCCTTCTATTGCCTCTATCCTCGGGTACTGTTAGATATCCTGGCAGCATCCTTGCCAACACACAGTGGTCCCACAGCCATTCACAAGTTTCTCTTTCTGGTCAAACTCCTTCATTTCATCTTTTTCCTTTCATGGTTCTTACAGAACAGCCACAGGAGCAAAAAGGTGCTCATCCTAGGCTTGGCATGCATATCCCTTCACTCTTGTCTATATGAACTGGTTTTACTCCTTGTTATCCTAGTAAACTATCTGGAATTTCCAAAATATTTTTTTTTTGTTTGGGCTTTGTTTTTTGTTTTGTCTTATTTTTTAAGAACCTCCATCATAGTGATACTTTAGTCCACAAGACATGTAACCAATTATTCATATGGTTTGATTGAGTCTTGTATCTGTGACAACTTTCATCTGATTAACTTTTTCAAGCTGGTCCCACTTACATGCATATATACAAGGATATTTGGATGACATAATAGGAGTTCCACCTGTATTTCTGCTATCATGACTGTCATTTACAAGGTGCTTGTGAATTTTTGTACATTTTACACAAACTTTTTTCCAAGCTGAAAATTAAGTGTCCCATTTACAGTGCTAAGTAACAACAAAAGGCAGTGAAGAGGATACAATCTTCACACAAAAGCTGCAAAGTAGCATAGAAGCACAAGAATGTATTTCAGAATGCTATCCAGATGGACTACTTTAATATTGTTATTCTATGTCTGTCCATTATCAGAAAAACATCTATTGTCAGTATCATAAATGTTCAGCCTGGCTCCAGAAAACTATATACAAAGCACCTCTTGATGAGCACAGAAGGAATTTTTTCCCTGTTGCTATAGGACATTTACACTTTCAAGGATGCCCCGATTGGAAGCAGCACTTAAAATATATCAGCAATATTTCTTTGACATCTGTCACACACATTTCAGCACAGTCCTTTCCAACAACACATTCTCATGAATCATCTACTTAAAAACTACCCCATGTGCCAAAGATGGTGATAATGGAAACCTGACAGTTTTTTGGATTTATTACACTGATGAAACCAGGCAATATGCTGAGACAAATCCAAGCACCTACAGGGAAGGAGATGTAATGATACAGTTGAATTCCATCTGTGCTACAATTATTTGGCTTTTCCACATGATAAACTAAATTATTCCCATTACTTCCCATTCCACACCAGGTTAGCAACTCAGCCACCACCGACCATCTTAAAAACGGGGGAACATCAGTTCTAATCAGGTAGCTTAAGCTTCCTGATAGAACGCCAGTAGGTCCAGCAATCAAGGATACCGCCACAAAGATATTTAGATTCAAGAAGATACAAACATATAGACCCTCAGTTTGGAGGATATCACCAACCCCAACTTATCTGCTAAGTGCTGAAGCACCCATAAGACATTTGAAAAAGACTTTGTTACTAAACAATTTTAAATTTTCTAGTGAAAATCCTTAAAGTATTGTAAGAACTTAGCATAAGAATCTCTGCATTAAGTCAGCCAGCCAACTCAGTACCCTGTCTCCAACAGATACCAAGAGTGGATGTAAAAGAAAAAAATTGAAAAGTAACTTGGAATGATAATTCCAAAGTATAGTCTCCCAACCTCCACCAGTTTTCAGCTCAGACTTCTTGACCCAGGAGTGATATCTTTGTGCTTCTCCATGCTTCAAGAATTTTTCTTTCACAAATTTGCATAGACACTTTTTGAATTCACATAAAATCTACATGATAGAAGGGTTCCACAGCCTAATTGCGAGAACCACATACAGTTTTTCATAAACCTGCCACTTGCAGCTCTTCTGTGCCAAAATGGATGAAAGTGACGGGAGTTACTTCTGCAGTGCATGCTGTAATGGCACTATTACAGCATGTACTACACACAAATTATTGATCAGTAATTTGAAGATGATCCCTGCAATGAAAACCTGTTGTACAGGATCTGCCAGGATAGTTAGATAAATGATGCCACAGATGATCTGCACATTTAGTGAATAACTGGATCACTATCCTTGAGATTATGAAATGAACTGCATCTGCACCTGCCAAATCAGTGAATGCATATGCATTAACCACAGACTGAAATAAACAGAGATGTGCAAGCTGCAGATTTTTTTAGCAAAGACTGATAAGAGGAAGATAGTGTGCAAGGTCACTGCAGTGAAGATAAGAAAGAGGATATTCATGTTTGAAATGTATATCTAACATCTTGTAAGTGCCTCACATTACATCTAAAATGCTTTCATGAAAAAGCATCATTACAATGGGCCTCTTCAAATAACACTAAGGGCTGACATTTTTACCTTACCTTAGTGACTATTCATTCTATACTTTTTTTCCATAATTGTTATTTTACAATATAGCCCACAAGTAGCAGGCTCTTTTATAGATGTACTCTTAAAGTTCAGTATTGCTTACATGAATATATGCTTTGCCTTTTAACAGTTGTTGCTGGGTTTTGTTTGCTTCGGTCTTTTGACAGTTTTGATATTGCTTCTGCCATTGAGTTTGTAATGATGCAGTGAGAACACAACAATCAAATTTTGTTGCTTTGCAAAATTCTGAAATCCCAAGATGCAAACCGAAGTCCATTATCTGTAATGATACCCACTGGAAAAGCCTGCTAGACAAGCCATGCCTTGGGAGAAGTTTCCATTACTGCATGAAAAAGATCTAGTTCTTAATTAGAAAAGCAACAAACTATCACAAGGTATACTTGATTTGTTTCATGCTATCCCACTCTTGCAAATTTGCTGGAAAACTATTGCAGACACTGCATTGGCTTTATTGTTTTTTATGCCTAAAACTATCTGATCTATAATGAATTTGCTTTGCAAAAGAGATTAACTTGCTGGAAAAGGTCAAATATGGATTGTCCATGAGGGCCTGAAAAGTCTCCGTTTTTCAGACTTCTTTTTCCCAAGTTTTTCACAAAAACGAACAGCACATGCAAAAGTGACCTGGAAAAGAACTTGTGGTTTTCACAAGAGAATAAGTACTAGCATTAAAAGGAGAGGCAGAAAGGTAGTTATTTTCTGTACCCAGAATCACCATAATTTTGTATGCATGATGACAGCTACCGGTAATTATCTGTTAGTTATCTATACATATACACGATATTTATACTGTTCTTGCATGCCATTTATTGAATGTAGGTTTTACAGGACATGGCCACTAAGCTCCCAACATGCCAATATATTTAGAACCAAAGCCAAAACGCAGTTTAAAGTGCTAGCAATAGCTGTGAACTAAGCAAATTCCATAAGAAGAGATGGTCTTCACAGCAAAGGGGCAATGCACACAATGTAGGTTTTATATCTCTTCTGTTCACTTTTATGGTACAGTTATTTTCTTTTACTTCTTGTTAATTTGAAACATTATGACCATTTTATTCTGCTTATAAACTACTCCACCTTAATTTAAATACCACTGCTTCAAGTCATTCTTTCTAAGAAGCCAATAAAAGCAATTTATAGAAACAAGAACCAAAGCACTATCTGCCACTTAATTTATAAAACTTAAGTCTTCCTTTAGTGTCATATTTTTAATTGGATACATCTGTAATTTATTTATTTTTACCCCAAGAGAAAATATATCATAAAATGGCTACATATTAATGATGAATACATTGATCAATGAGAACAGTCTCTCTGACCTATGATGCTGATTATAGAGATTCTTAAAGTTGGTGCAGTGAGTGAAACTAGTGCACCAGTAATGAATTAGCATCAGGGTATCAGCCAAGAGATGCCCACAAATTCTTTGCCATGCCACACTGACCTTAATATTATTAAATAACAGTGGTTGTCTGCAAATAACAGTAACTGTTCTTCCAAATGTCTAGGTTAACAACAGACAGAACTCCCTAGATTCTGTATTAGAAACACTGAATGCAACACTAGTATGAATAATAGTTTAAAAGGCTTCGTCCAGAAAACATAATTCATGCATTTTTTTTTTTGCATACTCATCTCATTACGGTAATCTCTTCTAACCTTGATATGCATTTTTTTCAGTTTGCATGATTTCCATCTGAAAGATTTGAAAAATAGATCCTGGGGATAATTTATCACTTTTCTGGGACCTAAAGTTTCTTATCCTCAGAGAGTTCTGTGTTCTCTGAGGAACCAATGAGTTCATCATATATGAAAAAATATCTAAACAAAATTCAGATATTTTTTACCTGAACCTACAGAAAATAACATCTAAAGGTCTTGGGATCACTGCATAATGCTTCTTACATCCCTGAGTTTTTTTAATGTGCCACAGATCCTTCGGGATGAAATCAAAGCAGGCTGCTACCTTGGAGGGATATCTTGGAGGGATACATCATAAAATCATTCCTCTCTTTTTATCCATAAAGGAAGCCCATGGTACCTTCACACAAGTCTTTCTTTCTCTTGTCTCAGATGAGGATTTCATAGGGTCCCTTTATTTAGACAAGTATCTTCTCACTTCCCACCTGCCCTCTATCTTACTCATAACAGACACATGCCATAAAAAAAATTTCAGGGTCCAGTTAATTTTCACAGAAAAAGCAAGCCCTCTGGGGAACTGTGAGGCATTTCTAACTCCCTTCAGTTGATTGCTGCATGGGAAAGCCTTTGTTTCCTTAAAAGATATCATATTGCTTCAGAAAGATCAAAATACTTGTCTGAATCAACCAGTTTGCTACACACCTGACTCAGTTTTTAAACAAGGCGTGATTTTGACAGTCACCAATGTTGATTGCCCAGCCTGTTATATGGTGAACACTACAGTGAAAGGGGCCAAATATCTGTAGTTCTCATTAAGTTGTGCAGGAGCGATAGACACCTAGAATTTCTGATAAACAAGTGCATATTTTCCCAAGTACCTAGGAAAGAGAATCTCCAAAGAACAGTCACTATGTTTTATCATTTTAAATATAGAAAATTCTGTTAGTATTTGAGGAAGATGCAAAGGATAGAAGAGCAGATATACCTTCTCTGCCCAAAAATGTATTTTGTGGAGGATTTTGCCCAGATGTCAAGGGCAACCAAGTTGGTGAGGGGCCTGGAGCGTAAGTCTTACGAGGAGCGGCTGAGGGAACTGGGGTTGTTTAGTCTGGAGAAAAGGAGGCTGAGGGGAGACCTTATCGCTCTCTACAACTACCTGAAAGGAGGTTGTAGTGAGGTGGGTGCTGGTCTCTTCTGTCATGTAACTTGTGATAGGACGAGAGGAAATGGCCTCAAGTTGCAGCAAGGGAGGTTTAGGTTGGATATTAGGAAAAACTGCCTTACTGAAAGGGTTGTCAGACATTGGAATAGGCTGCCCAGGGAAGTGGTTGTGTCACCATCCCTGGAGGTATTCAAAAAGCACATAGACAAGGCACTTCAGAACATGGTTTAGTGGGCATGGTTGATGGTTGGACTTCATGATCTTGAAGGTATTTTCCAACCAAAATGATTCTATGATTCTATGATCCTAAGAGGTCCAATTTTCTCACAAGTGGACTAGCTCATTTAAATGAAATTTTCTTAAGCATTATACATTCTTGATCCCAATTTTGTAAAAGTTTGGAAATGTCCAAGAAGTAAGAAATTCTCCTCCCTCCCACTCTCCCTCCAAAACCATAAAACACTAAGAGAATCTATTGGGAAGCAATTTCTAGAACTATATGGCTACTGGATCAAACAAACAGCTGATGGATTGCACACTTTAAAAATCACTAACTAATGAAGGTCATCACGAATCAAAAACTGAAGCTAAGCTGTACATTAGAAACTAACTATTGCCAAGACTATAGATCAGACTGTGCAATATGGAATCTGTGAAATCCATCTGGCTAGTGCACAAGAAAAACTCCATCTTCTTTGGTACTTATCAAGTCAGATGATTCTACAGAACTGTGAAAGTTCCCTCAGTTTATTTCAAGATACGAAGTACGGCAGACATATGCTTCCAAAGGCCAGCCAGACAAAAAAACTCAGCAATTTTAGAACAGAAGGGCTATTAGAGGTAATTCAGTTTATGGTATGCACCAGGGCTGAAAGTGAAAAAGCTAACCTCTATCCAGAACTACAACCATTTCTCCAGAATGTATTTTAAGGAATGATGCAGCTATGAAAAAAGTTAATTAACACAACATGTCTCCTGCTCTACATCAGGGAGATAGAATCCACTATATTCTTCACCAGCTCTATAGGAACAGTTTTGTATACATTTCATTCTGACTCTCCAGGTCAAATTGCAAAACATAGGGAATTTCCTTGAAAACTATGAGAACTTGAAAAAACAAACAAACAAACAAACAAAACAACAACAACAAAAAACAAACCAAGGAAGAGGTTGAAAGCAAGCAAAATTATTGACACACAGATTTTCATATAGACTAGTACATAAAAATATAACACTGCCTGTTCCAGAAAAAGATCCAATTGCTTTATGTGCGTCATAGAAGGTTACACATTTTTAAAAAGAAGTATCAAAAATAAAAATAAATGTTTTCACAATCACTTTACACTCCAATGAGAGCCCCTCTCATTGTCTTTAACGTGGTACAAGTCTCACTTATTGAGGTCTTACCTTTCTTTAGTAAAGCTACCTTAACTATGATGACTGTTCCTATGTGTACAAGTCCTTAGACATCTACATGCTTTTCTACACATGGAATAGTACACTATAAGCTAGGAAGGACTTTACAGTGCACTCACCAGTCCATCCTAACTCCCTTTTTGGGCACCCTTTTACCATTCACTATGCACAAAACAGGCCACTGATTTCTGTAAGAGTATAAGAATTTAATGGAAAGTCAGCAGACTATAACTTCACAACCAAAATTTTTTTCTATTATCTTCCCTGGAAAATCATTCCAGGCACATCTGTACCAAACCCCCAGTTACTCAGGTTATACATTTTGTTGTTCCATAGGCACAGCAGATTGCACACATGGTGGCCTGCTTGCGTATTTCCTTTTTCCCCCACAAAGTCCCTATGCACAATCTCCCCAGGCTGGAAATGGTCTGTGCTCCCATATGCTAGAAGCTTTGTGTGTCCTTTCCCATACTCCTGTTGACTTCTACTACTCTCTTTTTCTCTCCTCTTCACATTGCAAGGGTACCCTGTAATCTGCATGATAACCTTCTGCCTATCTATTGGACACTATTCTTAATTTCTCCATTTCTTTCAGATAAGTCTGATACCTTTTTTTTTTTTTTTTTTTTGAGCTTGCACTCTTGCATCATTTGGTCAAGAACTCCTGCCTCCTATCTCAGAGTTGTGAATGTATTCTAATCTTAGTGGAAATGAGTTCACAGATTAATTTCAACACTAGTTTCAAAAACTTTGCACATGTCATGGTGGGTGGACCCAGCATCCTTGGGATTTTACTACCTGTCTTGGGAGAGTTTTAAAAGTAAAGTAACATGAACATTTGAAGATCATGTCTGAAATCCACCAGCAGGTATATGTGCTTACTCAATGCTTTTCTAGGAATTTCTTCAGATATGAAGTCACATGAGTATATTTCCTCTTCATCTTAAGTTCAAGTCCAAGGACTCATTCCCCTAAGATCAAATATATGCTAATTATAAACTATGAATTTGGAGGGGACATTTTTCTTACTCTTGTTCCCACATGTGAAAAATGAGAGCAGTGCCAGGCTGACATCTCTAATAATAAAAATCAATGCATACTTTTTTCTTCTTTACTTACAGAAAGTTTCTAGCACACAGGTATTTTTATAGGTGATATTAATTCACATCCTTGTTTCAAGTATATGAGGTATATTTGATAAATAGTAGAAGCCACCTGCATCAACTGCTACCTGAAGAACTGTTTCTGTAGTTCATGGCTGTGTAACTGACACCAGAACCTTTCCCCAAGTTTCTGTAACTTCAGTTACATGGATCATCAGGACGCTTCTAAACAAGAGTCAATTTTCAAAACCCAAACAATTTTCTATGCAGTTTTTGCCACTATTTAAGTTATTTCTAAAACACATTTCATCTGTGTCTAGACCTACTACACACTGCTGACTCATCTTCAAGTACCCCTTATAGCTGCCTCCAGCCAGTCCCAATAGTTCTCACTTGTAAATCCAGCATGCTTTGTGTCGTGGTTTAACCCCAGCCAGCAACTAAGCACCACGCAGCCGCTCACTCACTCCCCCCCCACCCAGTGGGATGGGGGAGAAAATCCGGAAAAGAAGTAAAACTCCTGGGTTGAGATAAGAACGGTTTAATAGAACAGAAAAGAAGAAACTAATAATGATAATGATAACACTAATAAAATGACAACAGTAGTAATAAAAGGATTGAAATGTACAAATGATGCGCAGGGCAATTGCTCACCACCCGCCGACCGACACCCAGCCAGTCCCCTGAGCAGCGATTCCCTGCCCCACCCTTCCCAGTTCCTAAACTAGATGGGACATCACATGGTATGGAATATACTGTTGGCCAGTTTGGGTCGGGTGCCCTGGCTGGGCATGAGAAGCTGAAAAATCCTTGACTATAGTCTAAACACTACTGAGCAACAACTGAAAACATCAGTGTTATCAACTTTTTTCACATACTGAGCTCAAAACATAGCACTGTACCAGCTACTAGGAAGACAGTTAACTCTATCCCAGCTGAAACCAGGACACCTTGACATATCTTTTGAGTGAAAAGAACTGCTTGAGAATTATCTGATGATTTCTTCCAAAGTACCTTGCACCATATGCTTTACAGGACCTACGAACAGCTCTATCTTTTTTTTTATTCTAGGCAACCTTGAAAGTAACCTAACAGAGTACCCTTCAAGATAAAAACCACACACACAACTGGCTAAACATCAATAGGTTTGCATATTATGGATCTAGAGACACTTGCTATTATTTCAGTGGGAGTTTCAAGTGGCTAAGGGATATAAGGCTGAATTTTTTCCTCTATTGGTCCAATATAATTCCTAATACACAAACAGTTTGAGTAGTATCTTGAGAACCAGAGAAGCATTAACATATTCTTGATCCAAGTGAATGCTAAGCATTATTATCTTCCCTAAATAAGGTAAATGCAGTACGCAGAACATGATGATGGTGTTAAAGTTAATGACCCAGTGCAATAGTATTTAAAACAGATTTGGTGCTAGCTTAATCACATTAATTGCTACATTGGACAAACTGAAGAACAATGAATAAATTGTCCCTGAAAGTCCTGAAGCAGCATCTTGTCCATTATCTTAAGGATGCAGTGACATTCGTGATCTTCAGGTAACTGGAACTTTGAGTGTATTTTGTTTGTCCTGCTACATCAGCTAACTATGAATTATTAATCTAAGCAGTCCTCAAATTATTTTTTCATACTCTGTGACGTACCTTTAACAACACAATCTGTCTCTTTCGTTAATCACAGCAATACTGGTCAAAGACTGTTACTGATTTTGGGATAAGATGGTTAAGAACACAAGAGAGAAAGATGTCATCTAGCATTGCTGCCCTAAGATGATTGGCACTCAGCTTAAAATATATGTATTCTTCCCTTTTCTAAAAAATTTCATCATGAAGGAACTAGCTTTTTCAGAAAGCACTAGCAGCCTTTCCCCCCGAGGTAACCACACATACCTCAGTTCTTCCATGGTCAAGACAGTGTGGGAAGTTTACAGCATCTTTTTTAATGTGAAGTTTCAAGATGATTTAGAGTAGTTGCACTGTGGTCCTAGAGCAGCCTATGACTAAGTACCACTGCAGTCTCATGCTACCCATAGCCATCTGAAAAGCCTGTGGTGGTTTGGTTTTGTGGGGTTTTGGGGGTTGGGGTTTTTTTCCTACAGTCTCAGGCTAAGTATATCAATCAGACAATCCTCCCCCAAGACTATCTAGCTATCCTGGGAGCTCAGGCAATGCATGAGAGTTCCCATAATTCCTCCAGAGGCCCAGAAACAAAGAATGAGTAGAAAGAAAGAAAAAAATTATAAATAACACTGCCTTGCTAACCTCTGCAGTCACAGGAAAAGAAAGACATGGTAACACTGAACTAAGTCTGAATGCTATAACACAAAACCACATCATGGCTGATGGCACTTAGATCTGATTTGGTTAACAATAATAAAATAAAGTTATGTAAAACAGGATACATGCTAGGAGAGTATGAGTCAGACTTCACATAACCTAACTGCTATCACAGCCATCAGATATTTAAAATAGGATCCTTGACAAAAGGAAAAGAGGAAATTATTGGAACAGGATTTCCCACAATACAACAAACATGGTCAGATTAAAATGTCCTATTTTCATTTAAGAGGGTCTAAGGACAGATACTCACTAGTGAAATAGATAATATAATTAATCAGATATCTTTGTAGAATACTTATGCTTTTTTAATTAGATAAAGGTTTGCATGGAAAACAAAAATAAAACCAAAAACCTTATTTTATTTTCTTTTTTCCTTAGTAGATTTGCTGCATAAAATGGAATTAATAGATATAAAAAAGTAGAAAAATCTGTATTTGTTCAGATCTCAGAGAACACAATTTTTAATAAAAATTTCTTAGAAAAAAAAAAATCAATATAGTTACCCTTCATGTCAAGTTCCTAGACTCTAGCTCATTTTTCCTGTTTCTTCTTAAAATCAGTCAAGTTTGTGCATAAGACTATCCACACATTGTTTGAGTGACAAAGATAGGAAGTCTTTTAATTACATCCAAGGTCATGGAACTGAAGTGGGCAACAAGTCTTCCAGATTTTTTTCTGCTTACACTATCGTACTATGTTTTCTTTTTGCAAGCATTATCTCTTAAGGGAAAGAATCTGCTGTCAGCAACTGCAGTATTTTCTGCTAAGTCATTCCACCACCTTGCAAAGACATTTGAAAACATAAAAGTGATTTACCACAACATTTTACAACAAAATGCTGCACTAGTTATATGAGAGATGAGCACAATATATCAATATGCAAAGAGTAGGATAGCTCCTGCAAAAATATTAGCAACAATCCGTAGGAGTTTCACAGAGTCACAGCAGGCCTAGGAGCTCAAAGACCCTTATGATTTCAAATAGTAATACATTCTGATGAAGCAGTGATCAAGCTTAAGAACTCTGTGAAGGCCCTATCTGAAGAATTACAAATTAGAAAAATTAAACTGACTTCACAATACAGGTTGTGAAAACTGTCTCTATATAATACATGTAGTAATCCCTTCAGCCAAGAGAGATATACTTTTGCCTTGTACTAGCCAGTAGAAGCTCAACATAGCCTTATAGAAACAAGTTCAGTTACTGATGGAGGCTCGAAGAGCCACAAAGACATTTACTTCAAAGGGAGGGTCTGCAGACCACAGAGGAATAATTCTGAAGATGACCTGAGTTTTCAGTGCCATCCACACCAGCAAGGAGACATAAGTAGCTGCAGCACATACATAAACAACCACTTGCACAGAAAACACTTTTCTTCTCCCTTGTTTCTGTATTTTATTTCTTGTTTATATGCTTCCTCTAGTTTCTGCTTATCCCAACTATTTTGTACTTGCCAGTGGCTATACACAGATGCCATAAAATACTGAAAAAATTAACTGCTGAGGTGAGGATAAGTGCATGATTTGCAGGCTATCTATTACTACAGATGACATATTGCAAAGGAGATCTACACTACACAGTCAGGGGACAGAAGTTTTAGGAAGGCCGGGGGGGGGGTGGGCAAAAACACCCCCCAAAAAAAACAAAAACGCCAGCCAAAACTTAGAGAAAGACATAAGGAAGCTCATTTTATGTTGAAGTACTGAGATGACTATGGATCCCCACAATATCATTAATACAAATTCTCTAGGACAAAAATCACACTATAGAATTAAAGCTCTTTTGTTCTCACAGTTAATATCTATTGAGTCTATTCTGAAGCAGTTATGTTTTCAGTGTACCAGCTGCACAGAGGGAAAGTTCATGTGATGAAATGGAGAGGACTGCAATCCCTGTTCTGTCCCTTTTAATTCTAGCTTTTCAAATGACATGAGGAACCCAGGTGGAAAGATATGCTCTGCATGTCTGGCCACGTGGCAGAGAGGAAAATGTAATTGATTATTCTTATTAAGGAAACTGGTTTTGCCAGAAGTATCAAGTTTATTCAGTTTCATCCTTAAAATGAAATATGCAGTGTAGTTAAATATTCTATCTTTATTTTATACATAGCTTGAGCTGACTATAAGTATTTTAATGATAGCAATAATAAAAAATGCAATATTAACTTAATTAGAAAATTAATGGAAAGAGAGGGGAGGATGCTGTGATCAAAAACTCAGACCTTTAAATGCTGATAATCCATACACTGTCACTGCTTCTGTCTAAAAATGTTAAGAGTTGCCTCAAAAGCATCAAAAAGGAAGAATGCCTAGAAAAAGGCAGATATATTCAAGAGATTCAAATAATGGCTTCAGAGGTTGAAAGGAACAAGCTGTCTTCCAGTTTTTCTTTTATATCAGTCCAATTATAAATTACTTTTCTGTTCTTAATCACTCTTTGCAGAAACATTACTTTGTGGGTACCCAAATACTGGATATATTCAGACGCTGGATATGTTATCAATATAGTATTTGTAAATGTACCAGAATCTGCTGAAGCTAAGGTTCAAGAAAGATACAGAACCATACGAGCAATTTACCCAATGAAAGAGACCCTTGGGTTTTATATTGTTGGTAGGAAAACACTCAGAAGAGACTTCTACATTTGTGTCCCCAAAGGACGTGTGCTTTTCAGTAGTATATCAGGAATCTACTATTGGCTAAGCAAATTAGGTAACTTACTATCAAATCATGCCATTTCTATGCAAAAAATGTAGATTGCTTAAGCTACTATTAGGTTTTTATTTGTAAAAATTTATTAGTGTAATTGGGTGTCATCTAAAAAACAGCTTTAGAAAAAAAGCCTTAGGCAAAAAATGCAAAAGCAACACATGAAGCTGTCAAGCAATGAAACGTATCTGAAATTTGAAGGCAACAGTGTCACTTTTCTATGCATGGAAAGCTTGTTACCCAAAGCATGTTACCCAAAGTAACAGAAGGAACTTTAAGAAGCTATTAGTGAAGTTTCTGTCTCTTCAGAACAGCTGTGATTGACAAAAGAAAGCAACCTGACAAAATACAGCTCACCAGTTCCAGAACTTAGATTCTGCCTCTCAGCATTAAACAAGTAAAATCTGATGGGACTGGTCACACTGCAGCAGAAGAGCAAGTGATGGCCAAAACTACTCTCTCTACTGATGTTCTGGGGATTTTTTTTAACTTGCTCTCAGGAGCATGTTTTGAAGAGCTTCAAGAGGAGAATCTGTAAACAAGCACTTTCTAAGGTCTATCAGCCTAATAAAGCATTGTAATCTATTGTGACTTCAATAATTTGGAAGCTTCCCTCATACCATTTTAGTTTTCTTTTCTCTGGTCAGGACTACAGTGATTCATGTACCTGGCTAACAGCCTGGAAGAAAATCTTGTAATGTAAAAGATGGAGAAGACTCTCTGAATGAGTCTTTTTTTAAATTGAGAAATAGGTAGAATAGAGAGCCAAAATATTCAGGGTGGAATTACAAGCCCAGAGGAAACAATTCTCTTTACCCTTTCTCTCTCCTTCTTAATGACTTAAACTTATGAAAGACCTAAAGGGTGCAGAAAGGATCTTCAAGTTAAGGACATACCCAGGAAAATACAGAACTTCATCACCAACTGTCTCCTGTTTACCTTGCTCCCCTACACCTGGAGACTTTCTGCACAGTGAACAAAAGCAGTTGTCTCAAGCCTGGCATCGTTGTCCTTGTTCTCTGGTAACTGTATGAACAGCCAAATACTGATCTCTTCTCCTTTGTTATGTATCAGGGTATGTGTCTGGTATGTTGGGTCAATAGTAAAGGCTAGCCTACAGGGTCATGTTGTAGGTGGGGAAAGTTCAGGAGCACCTTCTCCATGAGTCACACCCACCTAAAGCATTATACAAAACATGATTTAGAGAACTTTAATAGATAATGTAGCTTTGCTGCTTTGGCAGCATTTAAAGCTCAATTGAGTTATATGCTTAACAAGAAAGCTAGCCATGGAACCTTTTTGTTTAAAATGCTTGCATTTTCACACTGGTGCCCAACTTCACTCTCACAACTTGCACTGATGCTTACTGGTTCCCAGCAAGACCATGTCACACAATGGGACCGTGCTGTATGTTATTATCCTGCCATAGAAAGAAGTTAGACTGGAAACTGCTGTTAATGATGGAAAAACTGAAGCTGTAACATAAACAGAACAAGAAAAGCAAATATTCCAGAAGCCTAATGACTGCTTCTAAATATCCACAAGAAAGCCTGTAGATCTGCAGCAGCAAGGTAAGCAGAAGGTAGCAATGATGACTGGAAAGTCTCTGAGAGGAGTTCCAGGCATCAAATGCTTTGCTGTTGCTCTTTCCAGTACCTGATGTCAAACACTTCAAAGAAAAGTATGAGATACTATATGAGATAAATATGGGAATAAGCCACTTCAGTCAAATGCCTCAGCTTAATTCCTACCACTTGGAGACTCAGACATGATCTTTTATATCCCTGACTTTTTTCAAAGTATAAATTAAAACTCTTTTCTTAGTCAAAAGCATCCAATTCCTTTTGATTTTCACTGATAGTTTGGGGGTTTTTTTTGCCCCAGGGCAATAAGAATGAAGGAATCTAATGCCTAAGGAAAACATGTCTGTCTTTAAACTCACCTCTACTTCTTCCAAAAAGAAATTTAACTTTGACAGTAGCCTAGAATGTGAAAATCCTACTATGAAAGCATAACATCTAAAATGCTTGATTTCCAAAGCCTTTTTAAAGAAAAATATTCTTACAATGCAGGTTTTGTTGGGGTTTTTGTTTGAAGAAGCACAACCTCCTTCAGCACGGAAGTGTCTTTCTGTCAAGACAGCATAAAGGGCTTCCTGATACCTGTTATCACACACTAATTTTCATTGACATCAAATGTTTTTGTTACCAATGAAAAGGCAAAACTTTGCACTGCTTAATCCATGTACATTTTTATATATTTCAACTCTCTTATTATTTATCTTCTCAGATACGTAAGTATTGCTACATATCTGGTTTTATGCCTGACTTTGCTTCTAAAAGAAATCAACTTTTACTACCATCCTCTGTACTGCTATAATGTCTTTTTTTTTTACGATACAGTAATTAGAACTCAACATACTACTCTATGGAAGAATTTAACAAGAAATTTTATCATCTCATTCCTTAGTCCGACTTGCATTCTTTTTCTCTATCATTGAAGCTCAGCTTCATGCTGACTGGATTGCTGGAGAACCATAATTTTTACCGTAGTTATTGGTGAATGAAATTAACTCTTATGAATTCTTTACAGGCCAGGGTTTTTTCTTCCTTGAGCATGAAACACGACAACTCAATTGCAATTAATTGTCAACATAAAGTTACTGGGGATTCTTCTCAATGTCCTGAATTTGCTCCTTCTGAGTTTAAAAACTACTTATTTCAGCCAGGCAGAAAAGGGAGAATTTTTAAAGTCATGACAATATGAATGCAGAGAACTGAAAGCATGGTTTTGTCACCCAGTCTGATGGAGATGGGCAAAAATATTAAATAAGTTTACATGTAATTATTTCTTACTGGGGGCTAGCTCTGCTTCTGACAGCACTGCACCAGTGTACATTATGTCCTAGATTATGAGGTATAATGCAGTGGACTATCTTAAATGAGAAAAAATGGAAAACACATAAATAGGATAATAAAGAATTTCAGCTGTATTTTAATATCAGATCCTTTGTGGTCCTCTATCATGTGAGAGTGACAGAAGCAAACGCAATATTCACATAAAAGCTAAACTGGGGATGAGGTATATGTTCCCCAATCAGATATTACATAATACTTCTTTGATTAACTCTGCTATAAAAAGTCGCATATGTGCCTAAATTGATTTCACATATGGTAACTCAAAACCAGTTTTGCAACCCATAATGGGTTGCGCCCAGCACGGCATACCAACCTCCTGCAAAACGTGGAATTTTTCTGGGGGTGTGTTGTCCCAGATTACTTCTATAGCTTGTAAGGGATTTTTCATAAGAGAAGACCATTGTTTTAAATACATCTTTCAGAGGAGGCAATCTGTTTCTGCAATGAATCTTTTGTCATGGCTGTAGCTTCTCTTTTATGTTCAGTAAAACCAAGAATGGCAATTTTGCATACAGAGAAACATCAACATCAGAAGCAGTAAGAATGGAGTAAGAATGCTGCAATCTCAATGCAATGTGCTTTTAAAACCTCTACAGAATCATCATGTCAGCACCCATTCCAGGCTTCACAGCATCCACATCTTCCCAAACACCCCCTAAGAAATGATAACTACATGCTTTTTAAATACCTACACTGCTTGCGCCCATTTAAAGGTTTTTCAATTGCATTAACATATTCCATTACAGTAATAACTTTTCAGAAGACAAAAATTGGTATCAATATTCCAACACAACCATAAGAGCTCTTCAGAACAATGTGTCAATTATCACATCACTGTTTTATTCACTAAATAGATTATGAAATTGGCTTCATCCACCTACTACTGACAAGTTCCTTAACTGCTATTTTTATCTTGGCTGTTAAGTCTGAAACAGTTAAAGTTCAACAGCTAAAGCTGTAGATCAAGTATCAGAGATGCCTCTAGCAATAGTTAGAGCCTTGTTTAATTTGTCAACTTACTTGCATTGCCCTTTCTAATGCAGTAATGGACATTCTCAAAATTTATGTTAATCTTGTCATACAGAATTTCAATAGACAAGTCTACATTGCTGGCCATTATGCTGCAAAGAGGGAAAAAACAAAGTTTAATTTGCTGAAATCTGGTATGATTCCAGGACTGTATATCCACGTTACATCGTTACCAGCAGCAAAGTTCATGCCAGCTGCCAGTCCTCAGTGTGCACAGCATATGAACAGAGAGCAAATAATCCTGTACCCACACTGCAGGAGTGCTCCAGCTGCTGTGCAATCTCAGCCTTGGTTCATCAGGAGGGAATCCACTCTTAGCACAACAGTAGTATGTTCAAGTGCCTACCACAAGACTCCAGATGCAGATACAAAATTCCAAACATACAGTAAAGCAAATATGCATCAAGAAGAAACATTCCTGCTCACTCAGTCATCAGCGTAGATGCAACCCATGCATATCCAGCAGTAAACAGCACTGTCTACATCCTAGCTGCATATATTTTCAGGTCAAGTGCCATTTCAGTTGAGTACATGAGAAGTAAGAAATAATTAGGTGAGTTTGTTCTTTAACAATATTTAACAGTTTAGCAAGAGTGCTAATTATATTAAAAGGACTAACATAACCAAGAAATATAATTCACATATAATTATCTCAGTCCATAAATATTTGGCAAGTCTCCCAAGAGGTACAACTGGAGATAGTACTGATGTTCAGTAGAACTGGATTAGACTGTGGGACAGAAACTTTCTGATAAAACCAACCACACTCAACCAAGTGTAAGAGCACAATGGACAGCAGCTACCTATCTAACAAAAACAACATGCATACAAAGGAGAAAATAAGAACTTGAAAAATATTCAGTGATTCGTGTTTCTTTTTTTCAGAAATACGTATTCTTCAGCACAGGCACTCCCAAAACTCACTCCTACTAAAATCTAATACCTTTCCAGCTATGGTTTTACACACCTGCCCCAGCTATCCCATGAGGCACTGTCCACACAAGGCTCACCTGAACATCAATGAGGCCAGAGGATTCCATTACTTATTTTGTGTTGTAGTATTCTCAAGACACAAAAGTAAAGATAAATGACAAGCAGTAGTGCCTTGTTGGAATGCAAGTCTTTCAGCTTCCTTTCCCACTTTTCACATATGAGTTTTCTCAGTCATACAGCCCATACTTCTCCCACCAGGTGGCTGATAAGAAAGTTCCAGCTATCTACAAGCAGCTCCACATCATCAGTGAGCGAAAGCCTTTTTTCCTCCTTGGAGTGTACTCATAACGAAGCTATCACCTAAAATGGACAGTCTAATGTATGCCAAACATTTCACAGAGCTTTTACAGATAACAGAAACATACTACATGCCTTAACACACCCCAGAGAACACATCCAATATGAAACCTTTTGAACGAAACCAGGTTTACTTAGATATGATAATGTCTGGCATTTAAATCATTCTTCAGCACTCTGAGATGCCACTTTTTTCTTTAACATTTTTATCTTTTCCCAGCCTTTAAAAAACCTCTCCCTGCTTTGCTAGTACCACAGTGCTAAACAAATCAGTACAAGCAAATTTTTGTATGCAGATAAGACCAAAATCACAGTAGAAGACTACAACATCAGTTCAACCACATTGTCACCTGTAGCTGATACAGTGCCTTGGTCTGTAGGCTAATTAGTCTGGCAGAAAAGCCAACATCCTCATCACACCACCTGTCTTAACAAATCCATTCCTCTGGTTAATCATTCCTTTTAACTTCTAAACATACCACAATGGCATAATGATGTCATTTTCAGTACCAAATTAAAATCTGGGAAGTGGAAATAGCGATGTGAAATCTGTAGGTGTGCTTACAAGCTAACTTTACAAACAGGAGTTAAAAATGTAAGAACAGTAATGAAAAAGGATAATCCCTAACTTGAACATCTATTCTTCAGATTTTATTGCATTAAATTTTACTTTTCACTAAACAGAAAGCCCATTATTTTGAAAAGACTTCAGAAAAAGAGTAGGAAGAAAAACATGCAGAAGCAAGCATTGTGTGTGTGCATACATTCACAATCCAGTCTCATCAGGTACATTACAAATCAAATTCTCATGCGTTAGCAGGAAGCATAACAAGGCAAAGGATATTTGCCTTAAACCAAAATACTAACAGAGTCGAAGACTGCTTTTGTTTCATTTACCTGACAGATGCAAGCATATCCTCAGGAAATTGTATGAGAATAAGCAAGTCAGTTCTATTTCAGGCTTTGCCATAAACTTGCTGCATAGATTTGAGGATGTGATTTTTGTTTGCAGTTGCCCCATCTGATGATCATTATTTTTCCTAAGGATTTTTGTATAAAGGAGAATCCAAACATGTTATGACTAACTTGGTAGAAAGTTTGCAGTGTAATTAAACAAAGCCGATAGATAGCGTTATTTCACGCTTACGCTGCCACCTGATGGATATTGAAAGTATCACCGCTACTGAATAACCATGCATGAAACACGGGTATTTCTTCACTGTGGTCAGGTAGTTAAACCAATTACTGAACATGCTCTTTTTCTTCCTGAACAGAAAATTTAGCACACTATTCACCCTGCGTAGAGGAGCCTGGAAGTTTCTTTCTAGACTCTCACACAACTTTAAATTGAGGACCAATGATTTCATTTTACTGAGGGCTGAGGTCTTTGTTATTAAGAATATGTAACATTTACAGACAGTTATGGCTTTCTGTATATAAGTATATGCTGTTATCTAAAGAAAAATAAAAGCATAAGACAGTCCTTTGGCATTCCTCCAGCTTATATTTGCTTTCCAACTGTTAACTGTAGTAATTTTGCACTAAAGCCTCATCATACTTGTTATTCAGGTATCAATAAATGGTATAAAAAAAAACAATTCTCAGACAAATTCTGTTACTAGAACATCTAGTCTCTATCCCAAGCTAGGAGGAAAAAGTAGTTCACAGCATTACGTGCTTATTTTCCTAACCTGATTTTATACTGAGGTCAGACCTGCTGATTTTGCAAAATGTATCTTCCAGTTGAAATCTGCACAGAGTATCTTCAACTCAAACCCCACAGTACATGAGTATACCCTTGTCTGTGGCACCAAAGAATAAAAAAAATTAGGTCTTCAATCAATTATTTAGAACTGAAGCTTACTTAAACAGGTACGTTCTGTTTAAAATTCTGACATTAAATCAACATAATTTAGGTCTAAGAACTGAGTTTCAGCTCTTCCACAAACAGCAAATTATTTTAACTCTTCTTATAAAAGCTGTTAAAAAACAGAATCCTGTGAAACATCCTCTGAATTTTATGTTTATGTTGCAATAAATATTCTACATTTGTAATTTGGAGTTTAGAAGACCTTCTCACTCTAATATATACAGTATTAATTGTGTGTACATAAGACAAATACTACATGACAATCAGCTCTTCTATGAAAAATTCAAGCCCAAATTAAATTTTGAATGTTTCCATTTAAATTATGTGATGGTGCAACATGATAATCACTGTGTGAAAAAACCATAGGCCAGCAAAAAAAAAGATACCTTTTCTATTTCTGCTATTCAAATGTCAATAGTTTGCAAGTCCTCTTCAGGGCAGGGTCAAGTTTACATTCATATTAAAAATGTAGCATAAATTTTAGAGAGTACAAGCCCTGTTCATGCTGTATCACCACTCCTGTATGCACACAGTTTTCGAGTTCTCTTGCATCACAACTAAAAGGTCATCCCTTAGTATATAAAATGTTATAAAAATAGCTGACCCATGGTTTTACTACTTGTAATGAAAAAATAGAAAACATTACTAAAGCACAGTAATATGTTGCTCAGACACCAGTACTTAGGTATCAATATGCAAATACACAATTCACAAGGACTCAAACTATACAAATCTACATCTGGAATAGAGCCTAAAAAAACAAACCACCTAAAACCAGGTACCCCATTGAGACTTCAGATTGCATTGAAAAAAATGAAAAGCCCACGTAGTATTGGTCTTTTTCAATTACTTATTTTAATATATGGCCTACACTACTCTTCATAGCATTGTACAGGTATTTACTTTGCCTACCATCAAATGATCATGTCCTCTGTTTCCAAATAGCATCTATGTTAACTTTTAGCTCTTATGCACCAATGACTGCCTGGGTCTATTCCTCATGGTACCCACCTTCAGAAGGGCAACCCAGCTGTTTTGTGATTCTGTTGCTGACTTTCAAAATGCCGCCTTCTACTCGTTTTCATTAAGTACAGGTGCACTGCTGCTGTGGTCCTCTGAACATCCCAGCATCAGGCACACAGACTGAAAGCAAAGGTGTGGGTCACTGAAAGACTCTAGCTAGCAACAGCTAGAGACACCTGCCCTGCCCTTTGTGAAGGAGTAGCTGCTTAGAGTGGGATGCCAGGGTTGTGGTGCTACCAGAAATGAGCTCCCACCAGAGCTTATGTCCACACCTGCTGTCCCAACTGTACCATAAACTGCAAATGCACATGAATAACTGTTTTCCTATTCCTTATCTGTAATCTGTTCCTCACCCAAGGATGGGCCAATGGATAACAAGCTTGATAATGCAATGCTACCATTGATTTTTAACCATACCTTTTAAATCTCACATTTTCGTGTCTAAAACTTAAATAAGGAAAAAAATAAATAAATAAATAATGCATATGTAAGTACTTTAAAAGTAGTTATAAATACTAACATTTTCATGTATCATTTCATGCAATGGTTGGTTGTTTTGCCACTGTTAAGTACCTGGACATGCTTTCTTGGAAAAATAAAACTGTTAGGAATACACACACACACACACACACGCTCAATTTTAAAAGTATATTTCTTTAATTTCTTTCACTAAAAATAAATTTCACAGAGAAAGTTTGCATTGTAATTATTCAATTTTAGGGCACTGAGACAATACTCATTTTTACTTTATTATTAGATAATCCAAGACTATCTCACATATGATTTTACTTTTAAAAAAAACAACTGAACAACCCACTAATCACCTTCTTTGTTGTTTGAGTTTGGGGGGGATTTTGTCACCTGGAAAACAAAAATATATTGTTCCTTTCTGCATGATGAACACATTCCCTCTGAAAGACAATACACTAAAAAAGGGAATTAATTGTTCCAATCCTTATTATATTAATTCATGCAGGACAACATCAACTGCATACAGAGCATGAGTTCAGGTGGAATAATTACCTGCTGGTATTCAGGTTCACTATTATGTTTCTGTCTAAAGTACAGTACAGAGTTTGGACTGTGATGTTTGTTTTTATACTAGCAAGAGTCAGTTTGTGTGTGTTTTCAATACACCACAAAATTTACAATACCTCTGTTATCTCTACTTGCTGCCATTATCTTCCCATTGCCATCCTCCCTCCTTTTGTTTTCTTCTTGGTAAATGTAGCATCTACAACTTGTGCAATAGTTCTTTAAACATAAGATAATTTGCTGTTTTGTCTCAAAGCCTAGTGAAAAGAAAACAAAGTATATTTATGAAAATCATTTGAAAACAAAGTACATTTATGAAAATCATATAAAAACAAGACATTTTCGTTTTCACTTTAGCATAGTAATACAAAGGTATGCACTTGTCATATACTTTCCTTGAGTATTGTTATTTTCCTATTATTTGACAACACCTTTTTAAAGTAATGTTTTCACTTTCCGTATAAACTTAGTATTTATGTAACAGTATCACCTAACACACAATATCAGATCTACTATGCAATCCATAAATTAGAAGTACACCTATACATCTTTCTTCCAGTTTATTATTCCATTTATCTGGTTTCCCTGAGGATCTAAAACCAATGTTCAAACTACTGACTGAATCTCTGTGTTTCTTCTATACTTATATACGCTGTGTTTTGCAATTTGGAAACTGAAACTGATCTGACTACACTTGACTATTATTTGAAAAAAATCATCATAAGCATAGAAAAGGGTAGATGTTGTCTCTGAATAATTTTAACATACTGCCTGCATTTATGCCCATTATGCACTGCCTAGCACCCACTATTTTCTAAACACGTGTATTTCCCCATTTATTGAGTGGTAGATTACCTAGCTCTTATATTAATGATAACTATTTATTTTATATACATCGTTACCAATACCTCTCTTTCACAGTTGCTTTCAGTTGTTTGCAAGAGTTTATTTCTGGAACATCAAAAATTTATAAACATCCATCAGTTGCAAACAATTGCTTTACTAGGGTACAACTAAGTTGTCAGAGACATATTATATTACAATTTCAACTTCAGACAAACACTCTTGTGTTAAGAGGTTTAGCAAAAGACTTTACCTCATCGTTATTAGAAAAAGGCAGGTCTTGCAAAGGCAGTATTAAAAAGCTTTTATATTCATTTTCTCTTACTGCTGTTTCCCAGAAGAATTATACATCCCTTCTCTACTAGTTTAGTTTAAAAAAACAGGTGTTATATTAAATTTCCCTATATAGCTATAGTTAGCTCTGATTTTATATGCACATTCTTCATGAGAAGATAGGCTAGCCACTCTGCAGGGCAAAGCTTTTATGAAAATGAAATAAATTCAACCAAACGCCCGACTTTGGGCTGAACGTTCCCAGCAACAAAAGGGGTATAGACATAGCCACACACCTGTCACTACGTAAAAGGAACACAAGTTCCCTTTGGGGAGTAGTTTTAAATAAATATCTGCATTTAGTCATATTTCTATCATTGCTAGTGAGTTATCACTTTTAGTATTCCATTAGATAAAACCACTGGGAGGGACGAGGCTCCCTTCAACAACTAGAGAAAATTGAGGCGGTGATGGACAAAAGATCCAGCAGAAGTTAACTACGGAAGACTACGAAGAACACTTAATTTTTATGAAAGCTGCCCTGACATACTACTAACTACGGTTATTGTTTCCTGTCACTGTTGGTAAAACCATACGCTTACCGCGCACGGCACGGAAGCTTCGACACTGCGTTACACAGCGGTGTTAACTACCAACATAACTACGTTTTAGGAGTGAAGCAGACCCTCCCGCTCTGAGGGAGGAGACGCCCCACCTCAACACCGCCCGCCTCAGGCCGGCCGGCCCCCTGCGGGGGACCCCTCCCGAACAGGAGGGCTGCACGCCGCTACGATTGCTGTGGCAAGGGAACCAGGACAACACGCCACAGCCGCCCAGCACCGCCACCGCCATGTCAGATCCGCTCGGTTCGGTTTGGGTCGGCACCGGCACCGCCCCCGCCCCTTTCCCCTCAGCCTCCCTCAGCCGGAAGCCAACCAGCGGCACCAACGGCAGGCTCTGAGCATGCGCCTCCCGCCCGCGCACGCGCAGCGGGGGCCGAGGGCAGGGGAGGGGACAGCGCCCGCGGCCCGCCGCCATGGTGTACATCTCCAACGGTGAGGGGCGGCCGGCGGGAGGGGATCGCGCCTCGTCCCCTCAGCGGGATGGCGGCCGCGCTAGCCGGGAGACAGGCTGGAGGCTGGGCAGCGAGCGGGGGGACGGCTGGGGGGGGGGCACGGGGCCTGCGCTGGGCAGCGCGCTGCCTCCGCGCACGGCCGCTGCCCGGGAGAGCCCGGCGGGCTGTGCCCAGCGAGCGAGCGGCGCGTTCTCGGCCGCTGCCACCGTGGCGGCCGATCGACCCCGCGCTTCTCTGCGGCCTGGACGTGAGCCTTACGTGGTTCTAAACAGTTTTTGAGGACTTTGAAAAGTCCGGGTGTGTTCTGCAGACATCGGGAGTGTGACAGAGAAGCAGCTTAACCGCATACAGGGAAACGGGGACTGTACCGGGGGGGGGGGGGGGGGAGGGTTGTAGGTTTACCTGGACACAGTGTCTCTGGTGGGGGGTGGCGGTCCGATTATTTCAGGTACTTGGACAGTACCCTGTAGGGAGTGAAACTTCTACCGTTGCCCCTGAAGGGTAGTTTCTTCATCTCGTTTGCAAGTTCTAGACTCAGCAGACAGGTTTCTCTGAAATGTACTGCACGGTGTCACACGCTAAACATCGCTGGATTTGTATCTGGGTATGTTACAGGACAAGTTTTGGATAACCAGAGTCGGGCTCCTTGGCGTTTGTCATCTATAACAGATTTCTTCTGGTCGATAGCAGATTTTGTGGTTCTGTTGTAAGTAGAAATTAATTCTTTGAGTGAGCTTTATTTTAGATTTGCCATAGGTAGAAGCTACTCAGTGCTATCGGTAACACAACAATAAAAATGTTAGATTTACTCTTTAGCGTTCTGTATCCACTGTCCCCAAAACATATACAAATGCTTTACTGTGACTTTGTGGCTCTGGTTATTAAGCACTATACTATATCTAGTAAAAAGAAAAGTGTATGAAAAGTGATGGTAACTTACTGGCAGTTCAAATGAGTTTTCTTACATTTCTTCCATTTTAATGCTACAAAAAGAAAAAGCGTATACTTTCGTTAAATGGCTAGTTTCTTTTAGCTGATCTAATAATTAAGATATTTATTATTTGGGAATTTCTACTTGTGACAATAGATTCTGGCTATGTAAGAATAATCACACAGCAGTAATCACACATTTATGGCCCCAGATCAAAAGCAGTTAAGAAACAATACGTTCTTTTCATGTATTCAACGCTCCTTCATTATTTTCAGTTACACATTTATAATTTATGCATTTCTTACATATTTATTGCATATTTACCAGAAAACTAGATGTTATAGTTTGAGCCTCACTGTAATTTGGAATTACTTCAGATTTTATATTCATATATAGGAGAAAAATTGCCAAGACTTATTAAACAATGATCTTGAGAAGAACACTGTTCGTTCCTGAACACAACTTACTGTTTTCCAGGCCGTTTCTTATCTTTCAATCCAAACATTCAGAAACTATATATAGCAATCAATTCACCTAATTCCTGTTTTATTTTTCAGTTTCCAGAGCATTATTCAACCAGATTTGAGAAGAAGAGGCTACACATCTTCCTCCTATTCAGGATACAATGACGGAAGAGGGTATTTTTTCATACTCACACTAGTTCTGATTTTTTTTCTATCTTAGCAAAATGACATCATGTATTCAGATTACAGTTGTGATTTGCATTGAATCGGGTCATGTAAGAAGACTAAAATGTTGTTTATCTGCCGTATTTTGTCTGAAGCTTAGTAACAATACATAGCTTTGGATAGCTGTAATAGCAGTATAGTCTTAACTCTCGCTGAAACTGTTTTTCACACCTGCCTCATAGACAATATGAATCTTTGTTGAAATTCTTTTGTTAGACTTGCTTATACTCAGCATTTGATTTATATTAAATCAGTCATTTCATGTATTAGATTACCTACAGATAAAGCAAAACACTCTGTTACAGGGATGTCATTTCTATAAACACTGTAGTTACTGTGTTTCTTTGTTCTTAATGGTTTGCCTAACTTTTTTTGTAGGACTGTGTGAAAGCCTGAGTTAGCTGTAGCTTTCTCTTGTGAGACAGGAGTAATTAGAACAGTTTGCATAAGAGAATTTTCATGAAAGTGGGCTTGGGTGGGTTGGTTTTTTGGGGTGTTTTTTACAGCTTTTCCCATGAAAACCAAACAACTTTTCCAGAGCTTCTAACTTTCTAATTAGTATCGTTTAGAGACATTGTTACTATATTTCTAGTTTAACAAATTAATGTCCATTGAATAGATGTTGTTTTCCTTGATTTCTTTTCAGGCCTCCAGCACATCCTCGCCGTAGGATGGGTCGAATAAATCACTGGGGTGGAGGCCCCAGTCCACCACCAATGGCTGGAGGTGGATGAGGAAGGTAATTACAAATCTGTATCCTGCTTTGAACTTTTTTTTTTTTTAAAAAACTTAACAATGATAATTGAAGGTTGCGGTAGAATGGAGCGTTTTGTCCTCCTTTTGCAAAAGTTACCAAAACAGGAACAGAAACAAAATTATTAGATTCTTTCAGTAAAGGGGGGGAAAAAGGGAGGGGGGAGTGTTAAAAGGTTTTGGCTCATAAACGGTGAGCTTCTAATTTTAATTGCGTAGAAGTGGATACACAAATTATAGCAAAGATTTTTGAATACAGCTTATAAAAAATTATAACTTTTCATGTTTTTTGGCTGCTAATTTAAAGTCCTCTCCAGATCAGTAGTGGCTGAAACTTTGTTTGCATTTCTGATAGTTATCATATGACATATGAGGTTTTTTTAAGTAGATACTTCTCATAGAAAAGAAGGAAAATTAATAAAGTTGTTAAAAGACTCTTAGTAAAAATCTTTTTTCCTGTTACAGTGATATAGTTATGCGAATCTTGAATTCTAGTGTAGCATAAAAATCAGAATTGCTTAAAAAGGGGGGCAAAAACCATTAAAAAAGCCCTGCTCTTTAAATTTCTTACAGCTGCCTGAATTTTAATTCTGTTTTATTATTTAGTTTGTCTGGTGGGAGTTTCATCTAACAATGTTACATATAGTATTGTTTAATTTACTTCAAGACTTCAGTAAACAATGCTCCTTGTTTTTCATGAATTACTCCTCATTGTTACCATAACAGAAGTTACAAGAAAAAACACATATGCAGGTGGTTAATACTTGTAAATCTTGTAGGAGAAGGTTCATATTCCAAAAAGCACACGTCAGTATTTCAGTTCCCTACAAAAAGGATAAGTTTCTTCCCTTTTTTTTTTTTTCATTTGGATGTTGGGGTTTTTTTTCTTTTTGACTAGACATGAGGCCAGCAAAGGCTGTGGGGAAGGCCTTTGGGTAATAATGGCAATGTGTAATCTGTTCAGGAATAGAAGTTTGCGAGCCTTTTGCATGTCTTATTTAGCTAAATTAAAAACAATTTTATTTTAAAAGGGTTACTTACATAATTTTACTTAAAGAAAGAAAGGCCTTGTCTTTAAATGTACTGTGATTACTTTATCTTTTAGGTAAATGCCTGCTGAAGAGGCAGGCAAAAGCATACACATTTGCAAGATGAAAGGGAAGAAGAACTTAGTGGTGGACCAAATGAGTTTGAATGTTGTAAATGTGTATGTCTAACTGGAAACTGTTCTGTGATATAAGCAGATTAATGAAGTTGTACTGGGAACTCCTTCTTCAAGGATCCGGTGTAACTGAACAACAGTTTTATTAAATACATGTTTACTGTCTAAAGTCTTTGTATAGTTTCTGAACATTTTACTGTAGTTGCAAAGTAATAAGTAAATTATATTTGGCTTGTCACAAGGCTGACTTTCTCATCATTTTTAGAAAAAAAAAATCTGAAGTACAGTAAGCCCTTTTCTGTTCCAATGAGGAAGACTATGTTATTTATATTGGATACAGAAGGTTCCTTAAGAGTCAAACTTAAAGCAGTGCTTCCTAATAGGTTTTGTATTTACTCTGTTTTTGTCAGTACTAACATTTTGTACTTTGGCATTAATGGTGCTCTAAAAACACTTTTGAAATGCAACTTACAAATTACTTTGTTTTACAATCCTTACCTTTTACAAACTCGCTTCATTAAGGCCCTTAATGGATTTTATAACATGCCTGTTTTCTAAGCACCTCTTGAAACAGCTTCCTTCTCCATTACAGACTTACTCAAATGTGTAAGCCTATTGCTGTACAAATTTTGGTAAGACTTCTTTTCAGTAAAATTAAGCTTTGTTTTTATTACATGAAGAAAAAAGTAGGGAACTCAAGTACTGAGTGCTAACACAGAAGAGTTGTTTTCTTTCAAACAGTGGCTACCTTTTAACTAATTTACTCCATTTCAGGATGGGAGTTGCTTATTGTTGTTCTTGAGTTTTGTTTGGGGTTTTTTTTTTTTTTGTTATTGTTCAGTTGGAGAGGGCTGCATCTATTTGATAAAAGATTATCTGCCAAGAATCCAGATTAAATTTTCTCCAAGGTGCCCTTGCAAGTTTTTTTTTTTACTTAAACCTCTCTAATAATGTGTTTAGCAGGATGCCAACAATGCCCCCTTGGTTAAGAAGTATCTACTAACTAGCTGGCTTTTACCCGCTTGGGTGGCTCACACTCCTGTGACACATAACCCCACACAAAGTTACCATCTTTCAAACTCGCTGTGTAACAGCAGCCTTCAGTCTAATAACCAGAGCTTCCTCAACTCCGCTCAAAGGTCACACCTTCACGGTTCATACAGGAACTCCCCGCCACCAGATCGGGTAGGTAGGGCACCGTTAGTCCTTCGCGGGTGTACCCCACGTCTATCATCAGCTGTGCTATGGCCCTTTTTTAGCTCGTTCGGAGGACCGCATTACCCTTCCTCCAGCCCCGCCAGCCCTAACCAACAGCCCAGCTGAGGGGGTTTGCTGGGACCTCCCTCAGCCCGGAGCGGCGGAGGTTCTCCCCGGGGTCTCCGCTTACCGCTGCTCGCCCCCTCAGCGCGGAGGCCGGGGCAGCCGCTGTCGCCGAGCCGAGCCGAGGCGGCCCGGGACAGGGAGAGGCGCCGTGGCCGCTGAGGGGACGGCGAGCCCCGCCCCGCCGAGCCCCCGCGCTACCTGCCTGAGGGGCGGCGCCGGGCGCGGGCCCGCCCGCTTCCGCTCGGCGCCAAGGCCGGGCTCGGTGGAGCTCGGCCGCGCGCGGGAGCGGCTTCCGCCTGGCGCCGCTCTGCCCGGCGGGGAGCATGACCCAGGCGGAGAAAGGCGAGGCGGAGAACGGGAAGGATAAGGAGCGCGACCGGGAGCGCGAGCAGCGCGGCGTCAAGCGGCCCATCGTCCCCGCCGCCGTGCCCGAGTCCCTGCAGGAGGTGAGGCCGGGGAGCGGTGAGGGGCAGGGGGGCGGCGCTGCCTTCCCGCTGGCCGAGCGGCTGCGGGGCTGAGGGCGGCGGGGGCCGGGCTCGGCCTCGGCCTCGTAAAGGCCTGGCCGGGGGGGGGGAGGCGCCGGGACGCCTGCCCACCCACCCACTCCCGTGCGCGTTGTGGTGCTTTCAGCAAATCCAGAGCAACTTCATTGTGGTGATACACCCTGGCTCCACGACCCTGCGGCTCGGGCGGGCCACGGACACGCTGCCCGTGGGCATTCCCCATGTCATCGCGCGGCGGCACAAGCAGCAAGGACAGGCGGCCTACAGAGACAGCTGGCTCCTCAGGGACGGGCTCAACGTAAGCCGGGCCGCGCTCCAGCGGCACGTCCTCCCAACTCGCTAAAATGGGTCTTTTAACTGCGCGTTTCGGTTGCCGTTTCCTGCTGTGTACGGCCCGTTTTCCCCTTGTGCGTTGTGTTTTTCCAGAGAGGAATATGCCTCGACACAAACCGGTTTCACGTGCTGTAGTCAGTCGATTTGCTTCAGTCTGTGCTAGGGCTTTATTTAATTTATTTGCCATGAACTAAATCTAATAAATTGATAGGTTGAGGGTTTAGACTCATTGGTTTCTCTGCTCTGTGGTCTGATACGACACAGAGTATTTCTGTTTATAGAATGACGACTGTAGAACTATAATTGGAAGGCTCCATTTGTGAATGTGTTGGTTACAAGTTGGCTTGTAACTTGGATAACGTAGCCAGTAATTTTAGTCTAACCTACTCAAAAAAATATATGTAGTGATCTTATTCATACTTTGAATCTGTACAAAAAATCATTAATCAAATTAGTGCCTTTAATATTAAACCTCATCTTTAAATAATTGAGATCGATTTAAACATTTTTGCTCCTACTTAATATTTCTGTGGTTAAATAGATAATGTCCTGAGTTCATCACTCCAGAGATGAAGTCCAGCAGCCATTACAATCAGTTAAAAGATTCAAGTTGACTTAGACAAATAGATTTTGGCAACTCTAATATAAAAAAGTTTCTTTAAAAATAAGCGTATGTTCATTGTATAAAACTTTCTGTCCTTTCTACTGTCTATCAACTACAGTAATGATTTCATTGTTTAATAATAGCTTCAGTATTACCAGCATACAGACATGCAATTAGAAAGTAAGTATTTACGTTGCATATTTTTGGGTTTTGTTTAGAAACCTGAAAGCACTGAACAGAGACAAAATGGCCTTAAAATGGTGGACCAAGCAATATGGTCCAAAAAGATGTCAAATGGTGCAAGGCGTATACCAGTGTCACCTGATCAGGTAACTCATTCTTAAGATTTTATTAAATTGTTCATTCATACGGTCATTTGGTGTGATGCTATATTTTAGTGGAGAAGAACAGATATCCTTTATACAGCAAAAAATGGATAGTGCTATTGTGTGACCTAACTCTGAAGATCTGAGAAAATGAAGATTTAAAATGGTTCTTCGGAGGGTGAGGGGAGTTCTTTTTTCTTTCATGCACAAAAAGTGACTGATAAAATATTTATCAACAGCACTTGTTTCGATTACATTTCAGGCCAGGTCATACAACAGACAGATGCGGCCAGCTATTTTAGATCACAGTTCTGGGGCCAAGTGGACAAACACATCAAATCATCCTGAATTTTTGGTAGGGGAAGAGGTAAGATTAATTTTCCTGCTGAAATGGGGCTTAATATTATGTTTTAATGTGACTACCTAATCAGTAGCAGTTTGCTATGTGTTAGTATGTGTTGAAAAGCATATAAATTTAGTCAAGCAATACATGAGAAGCTTTACTATGAACTAACTGAATATATATTATTATTCAGCAAGACCAGACAGTTTCTCCCATTTGCCTAGCAAGTAACCTTGATGCTATACTGCTGTAAATCAGTGTTTCTGCAGGGACTAGGTGAGAACTTTACCCGTGTGGTATAATTCAGAGAAAAGGCAAGAAACTGGTAAAAGGATCAGTACATGGAATCACTGTAAGTAATTAGGTATTCATGAGCTTCAGAGAGTCTAAATTAGTTACTAATTTGAGATAATGGAAAAATATATTGTTATGTTCATAGTAGATGCCCATGGATATGAAAATTCAAACATTAAACCATGTATTTATTGTCTTTTTTATTTTAATGCTTTATTTTATTTTAATGCAAGCCCTATTAAACAGAAATCCACGGTATTGCTGTCACATTGGTCTGAGTGGTGCTGCATGTCTTGTATCTGCTTCTGAAATATTTTTCTAGTGTTTGTTACTAATCTTTTGGGAAAAACAATGCATAGAACATTGTCCCTTATTTTCAGGCACTGTATGTTAATCCACTAGATTCTTATAATATACATTGGCCTATTAGAAGAGGGCAGTTGAATCTCCACGCAGGACCTGGTGGCTCCCTCACTGCAGTATTAGCAGACCTTGAAGTTATATGGTCACATGCAATACAAAAGTATCTGGAAATACCACTGAAAGACTTAAAGGTGAGCTGTGGACACATTAATATGGGCTGTATCCACTTCTGTAAACGTTATTGTGAAAGAGAAGCAACTTGCTGTTATTGTTAGCCTCTTACTGGCAATTTTCTTAAAGAATAAATTATTCCTCCTGGCGAGCATGGTTCCCAAGACTTCATTTGGAATTCTGTGCATGTCTTTAAGACAAAAATTGTTAACAGAACTTCTACCAAGGAGGTTTGAAAATTCCATTATGGAAGTTTCAGTCTCAGTCTGGGATTTTTTTGTTGACTAAAATGGAGGCAACTGAGGAATGGGTGGCTAATATTTGCATAATTTCTACTCCTTGCTGAGTAGGTGTTTTTCTCATATCTGACGTACTTTTAAACATTTCAGTGACCTATATAAACTTGGTACTTACTCTGAACTAATTTTTTAAATTATTAAAACCCTTCCCCCTTCCCATAATTTTGCTTCTTTTAAAAACCTGTATATTATGCTTTCTTCCTTAGCATCAGGTATTCAAGAATGTAAAGAGAAACCTAATGTGAGAGCTGGCTTTAATTTACTGTTCTTATCTTCAGTACTACAGATGCATTTTACTAATTCCAGACATCTATAATAAACAACACGTGAAAGAACTGGTAAATATGATCCTAATGAAGATGGGCTTCTCAGGTAAAACCATACATAAGCATACTTAATGATTAACAATGTAAAGATTTTTTTTTTTTTTTTTTTTTTTTCTTTAACCTTTAAGGCACATCTTTGCACATCAATCCCAGTTTGGCTGGGACTAGCACCTTTCATCTTTTGCTATTCCCATACCTGTTGTCTCTTTTAATGGGGCAAAATGGTTGGCCAGCATTGAAACAAGTTTCTCAGTTTGCGATTAGGTAGTCCAGCCATGGGCTTCTCACTTCAGCCGAGATGAAAGTAGCAACAGTCTGATTTCTCAGGTATTTCTAAAATGCACAATGTTAACTCCACAGAGTAGTAAGATTCCTAGACTTCAGAACAAAAGTATATGATGTAAGGTGCTGCTACTGTCCCCTCTACAGGATGACATAATAGGAGGTTCCTGAGTTGCTTAAGTGCATATGCTAAATATAGAAGAGCAATACAAGTTTTGAAAAATAATCAAGTAATTGTTAGCTGCTTCTGCATATTTATTTTTAGAGTGGAAAGCCCACTGATGAAAAAGAGTAATGCAGTTTCCTTTTAGTTAGTTAAACTGCTGGAAGCTTCTGGCTAGTCTGGAGAGAACTGCTGTAGTCTCAGCTATCTTTCTCTGATTTCACATTTAGAGAAAACATAGCAAGTCATTATGGAAGGCACATTAACCCAACCATATGGAGCATACTTAATTTGAAATAATCAGAGTAGTAGTACCTTTGGTACTGCAAAGTCCTTTCTTGTATTAGGTATGCAAGGAAGGAGGCTTAAAAAGCGGACAAGAATAGTAATTTAAATGGTAGAGACTAGTTAAACAGTAAGTTAATTGTAAGATGCTGGAGATTAATACTTCTGTTGTTTAATAATTAATCAGTACAAAGTGCAAACAGTTCTCAAATATTACTCTCAGCAGAATATGTGCTTATATGTTATTGCTTCCCATCTGAAAGAATTAAGTAGGTGGTAAATAAACACTGGAAAAAGAGAGACTGATTGCATGGGATCTAAATTTTGTTCACATGCGTATATATATTTGATTTGTTTCATTATGTTAAAATGAACAAGCCATATTGACTGTTAGTTTTAGGTTTTGATCAGAATGGTTCTAAATCATACTTTGGTTCCTCCTCTGTTTTTACATAGATGTAATGTGAACAGTACCTGATAATAGTACTATGTAAAAATGTACTGGCACTAGGATAGAAGAATTTGCAGTTGAAATGTGTTAGCTTCAGAGGAACAGGAAGAATACTAAGAAAAAAATACAAAACTTCGTATTCATCTGATGTATGAAAGTGAAAATCAGAAAGTATCATTAATAATTCTTCAGAGTGCCTTTTCCTAAATAATAATTTGGTGAAGAGCTGAACTAATTATAGAGCATAATTAAATTCTCTTTATGTATTTATAAACATTTGTCTTTAAAATTGTACTTAGTTTTTGTCTACAAAGCACAGCTCAATTGAGCTATTTTCCTTCATTGGCTAGAAGGATAGATTGAAGCCTCCAGTACTTCTCAGGTTTAAGCATGGGCTTATGACACAAAAGTACTCTTTTACAGAGTTAAAGGTGGATTGAAAGGAAAGCAGAGAGTGAAATTGGACCTTGTTTTATTGTTATTTAAAGAACACATCTAAAATGCTAATGGTAATGATACTTGATTAAAACTAGAAAAAATTAGGAAAATGCTTCATGTGCATCTGGTAACCAAGACCCTGCGATACTGGTTACAAAAGCAAGTCTGGAGGCAGTGTCTTTAAACTTGCAAAAAAATAAGAACATTTGAATATAGGCATCCACCCAGCTCTTAGCTTTGCTCAGGACTTTAAGGGCTTACCCAACAAAAAATCTGTAAGTCCCCCTGCCCCCATCTTCACTAAATACAAAAACTTTCAGTGCAGAGTCAGGCAGAGTCAGTAGATTTTAAAAGACATTAAGATGTCCTTTAAATGTCAGCAACATGCCTATGGAGCTTGGCATAAATTGGATATAATTTTTCCTTATATTGCTAGGAATTGTTGTACACCAGGAGTCAGTCTGTGCTACTTTCGGAAGTGGTTTAAGCAGCGCATGTATAGTAGATGTGGGAGATCAGAAGACAAGCGTTTGCTGTGTAGAAGACGGTGTTTCCCATCGCAACACCAGGTATCTTGTAATATGCAGAATTATTATAAGCATGTACTTCGTTGCTTACCAAAGACTTGACTTTAAAAACAGGAAGTTTTTTTACAAATACAAGGTCTTTTTACTGTGAGCTGTGTGACAGTGTCATCATGTTACAGTATTAAAGAATTCTGATATCTTTAAAAGAAGAAAACTGGCAGAACTGATACTGTGCTCTGCAGACTATGGAGGCCATGATCACAGCATGTCTAAAATGTTGCTTGTATTCCCATGTATGCCACTGTAAAAGGCCAGTATTTCAGCAAATTAATAAATTAATCTTTTTCTTCTCTGTGCTTTAGGCTGTGCCTTGCATATGGAGGATCTGATGTGTCAAGGTGTTTTTATTGGCTTATGCAACGAGCAGGATTCCCATACAGAGACTGTCAGTTAACTAATAAGTTGGATTGCCTGCTGCTTCAGCACTTAAAGGAGATATTTTGTCATCTAGACCAGGTGAGAAGGGAAAATGATATATTCTCCAAGTAATTTTTTTCTTCCTTTACAGAATGCTACTCTGGGCAACCCTTTTGCGAGTCTACAATTGCTTGTAAATGGAATAAAATGTAATATTTTACTCAGTAGAATACTGGCAAAAGGTGGAGAAGCCTTAGACTTGAACTATTTGTAACTTGTTTTATTTTTCTTCTAGCTGAAAGAATCCCAACTCTTAGAAATGTAGTTTCTTTGTTCTTACAACTCAAATAAGCTGATAGTAGCTGCATATTTGCTGGTTTTCAACTTCAGTTTTGTAAGATCTGCCAGCAGATCTCTTCTTTCTGCACAAACCTTCATTATAGAGGCTTAGGCATGTAGAAAGCTGTTTTGGCAGACTGTGCTACAGGGAAAAGACTTGAAAAAGAGTTCAAGAATAGGTAAATGAAATTCACAGTCTGAAGAGTTTTGTTCCTCTTTCTTGTTTCCTACAGTTTAAATAGATTATGCAGTTTGATAGAGAGGTATACAAGATAAAAATTTTTTACATTGTTTTTGACCTTAGGATATTTCTGGATTGCAAGACCATGAGTTCCAGATTCGTCATCCAGATTCTCCAGCTTTATTATACCAGTTCCGATTAGGAGATGAAAAATTACAGGTGATTTTTTTTTTTTAATTACAAGAATTATATTCAGCATTCAGGCTCAGGGCCTCACTTTGTAACAGTTCAGTGCTGCTGAGCCCACATGACTTATGGATTGTTCTTAACATATGCCTGTTGTTAGTTTTAAAATTAATTCCTATGTGTATGAATGGGCCTAATGCAGCACTAGTGGATGCACAAGACTTCCTAGCTAGCTTTAGGCAGAATGGTTGTAGCTTCAACTAAATATGATGATATTTATCCTTCAAGGGCAAGGAATGAATGCTAATTTCACAAGTTTCTCACCTCACTGTTGAATTTCCTAATTTTGTAACAAACTGCATTTCAATACTTATTTATCATACAATACCAGAATCTGTAAAGAAACCTATATACATGTACAATTGTATGTTTGGGGGTTTTTTTAATTACACAAAGCTGAAGACACTTTAGCCATTTACAAAACTATTTGAAAAAAGTGTATTTAATTTCCAGTTGTGAGAAAAATAGAACAAGCTTTTTTCTTAGTAAAGAAACCAAAAACTATGCAGTAAAACCATGTCAAATCTGTCGTTCTTCAGGCTCCAATGGCTCTGTTTTATCCAGCAACTTTTGGAATTGTTGGACAAAAAATGACAACTTTGCAACACAGGTCACAAGGTGACCCTGAAGATCCTCATGATGAACATTATCTGCTAGCCACACAAAGTAAGCAGGAGCAGGTGTGTGAATGCTCATTTTATTTTTCATTATTAATTAATTGGGGAATAAAATCAGGACTCATTAGCTCACCTAAGAAACCAAAGTTTGTTATCTGGGCCAGAAGCATTAAAAAATAAATTTAGAGTAAGGAATTACGAATGTTTAGACAAGTCCTTAATTAGAACTGTTAATTTTCAGAGTTTAAGAGGGCTTCATGTTATGGCATTGATACATCTGATGAAGTTCCAAATAACACCCTTAGTTTGAAGTTGAGGATTAAAATGAAATAATACATGCTTAACCTTTCTGTGCAAAAAGGTGAAGGGAAGTACAACGGTGCTTAGTTAAGTCTTTGTATTGTTCTCTAACCTGCTGAAGATCTTTTTGCATTTTTCATAGTTCAACTTGTTTTCTCATTTTTAAGTCTGCAAAAGCTACAGCTGATAGAAAATCTATGTCAAAGCCTGGTGCATTTGAGGGAGACTTGAGAGGCCAAACCTCAGACATTTCAGAGAGGATCTACCCACAAGAAGTGGAACTGGGATCTTCCCAGAGCGATTGTATGATATCTGGAAATGATTCAGAGGAACCTTTAACTGCACACATGTCCAGGAAAACAGCTATTTCTCAGTTTGAAGGCAAAGCCTTAGGCCTTGACAAAGCCATTCTTCATAGTATTGACTGCTGCGGTAAGAATTATATTTGTACAGTTCTATAAAGTGTGCATGTCAGTGTGGATTTATGGTAACACCTCTATTTTACCAAAGAAACACATATGTCCCCAAGTTTTTCTCATCTGTAGAGCGCTACACTGTTCCTTATACTTGCGTCTTTGTTGAGGTTTCTTGAGCTAGAAGTTTTGAATGTCCAAGGAATAGAAAAAGAATTTCAGTTTCTATCTGGTTTGACTTGCACTAAATTCCTTATAATACAAATACAGGCCATATTAACTTTAAAAAACAAATGTATTTCTATGCATCTGTTCATTCCAGCATCTGATGATACAAAAAAGAAGATGTACAGCTCCATCTTAGTAGTAGGAGGAGGCCTTATGTTTCATAAAGCTCAAGAGTTTCTTCAACACCGAATTCTCAACAAAATGCCACCCTCTTTTAGAAGAGTCGTTGAAAATGTTGAAGTCATCACAAGACCTAAGGTATACTGTTAACTGATGGCTAAATGGTTAATAAACTATGATTGGTTGAAATCTTCAAAAGATTAAAAAAATATATGTTCTTTCAAAACCACATATTAGTTGCATATCTGAGGAGATTTAGGACAGCTTTCAGCTCCTAACATAGCACTCTCTGATTATAGGCAGGAAGTTAGAGGTAGAGCAAGAGTATTACTAGTACTGATCACTGAAGTGTTTATTAGCTAAAGGCCATATTCTTAAAGAAGCAGTTAGTACTGGCCCATGAAGTTAGCCTATCTGCTCAGCAAGAAATTGTGTTAGGGTTTTTTATTACTATTAAGGTAAAAGAAAGTATGGCATTAAAAGAACAATTTTCATTTGGCATTAATCAGGCAAAATCTGTAAAATCAAAACTTGAGTATTTTTCAGAACCTCCATTGCTGAGGGCAGGATTTCCAAGACATGCCTAGAAGGCATCTTAAAAAAAAAAAAAGTTACTTCTTTAAACACCTTAAATATTCTTTCCATATTTTTATCTCACTATTTTTTCCTGAATAATTTTGAAAAACTTCTTTTCTCCTCCCCTAATCCCTGAGCTTTTAAGTGGTGAATACTGTTGGAAAAATTAGGATACAAGTTTTGAGAACTATGTGAATTTACACCAGTGATTGTGTATAATCTGTGTTTTTAATTTAGGATATGGATCCCCGCTTAATTGCATGGAAAGGAGGTGCAGTTTTAGCCTGTCTTGATACAACTCAGGAGCTATGGATATATCAGCGAGAATGGCAGCGTTTTGGTGTCAGAATGTTACGAGAGCGAGCTGCATTTGTATGGTAACAGATACGTTTACAGTGGAACATGATTAATTGAGGATTCCTTTCCCCAAATGACCCCTTTTTGCAGTGCAGTTGTATTTATCTTCTGCTGACAGATATTTTTGTATTAAAACTAACTTCAACTGAGATTTTTCAAAAAGAGGTGCAAAAGTCTTCAGCATTGCTATACTTCATCTTTTGAATTGTAGGCATTGAATTCTGTGTACAGAGTATCACAGTCATCTCCAAATTCACTGCATTTATATTATATAGGTTATGTATATTAAAATTGCACAGTGTGGGAATTTGAGGTATAAAATATTGACGTGGCAGATGTTAAGCCAAGATTTATTCCAGATCCACATACACAGAAGCAATAGCTGAAGAGTGCAGGCTGTGGGTTTAATGCCTTATTCTGATTCATACTTGTAATGTTACCAGGAAATGAAATTGTTATATAAGCAATCATAATGGAAAAAATGAAATGGGAGAAACCAAACTACTGTTGCTGTTGGTATTTTGCTTATATAATAAATTATATTATTCAGTGGAAAGACTTAAGAATTTGAAAGTGGAGTATTTTTTCTTGCCTGTTCTCATCATCAAAAGCTCTTGCTAGCTTTTCACTATCCATGGTAGTTATCCACTCTTTTCCCTATTTAAAAAATCCAATATAATACACTCAAAAGAACTAGATACATTTTCATATAGCCAGCACCAACCTCAGTCATGTGGTACAGGCACGTGGGCTTTTTCCCCCAACAAACAGACCTTAGTTACAGAAGTGCTGTTTGTTGGGGTTTTTTTCTTCTGTAGTCAAGGTTCTGGCCACCCTCAGATCACACCTTAACTCCATATCTGCAATTATAATCCAGATTAAAACTATTAAAACACCTCTAACAATATAATAAATATCAAAGTTCAATGAATGTAGTTTCTACAAAGCACACAAGAAAGAACTGACTTCCTTTTAATCTGCTTTCATTAAAAGTTCTGTAAGGCTAATCGAGTTCTAATCAAGGCTGCTCTCCTTAACCACCCTGCAACACAAACCAAACCGGAGTGAGGCTGGTGGGTAATTCCCTTCAAAAGCGCAGTGCTGATTTAAACTAAAACATTAATGTAGCCACAACTTGAGAGAGTTTCTATTACAGTGAAACCTAAAAGGTAGTCTCGTATGAGACTATATGATATCATATGATCTTATCTCATCTAAAAGGATGCTTGCAGCAAAAGTCAACAGGAATTACAGAAATACTAAAGTTCAAAAAAGTGAGAACTCTTACCTCTGTGATGACACAAGCTACTACAGCAATAATACATACTATCACAAGTAGAGGAGCAAGGAGAAAACATGCAGACGTTCCAGCTGAATTGATTGTGAGGATCTCTAAAGCAGAAAGAACAATCACTTTGAAACAAGTCTTGCACAGCTGAAAAAGCTGTCTTTGGGTAAGAGATTACTAAAATGAGCATTTCCGATGTCTGTAAATGGAAGAGAAATTGTGCTAAAAGGTAACGCAAAACAGTTAATAATCACATTGAGAGCTACAGAGCTGTTGACTACATTACTTAATTTTCTTCCCTACTTTGAAATAAACAAGACCTATCAGTCTGAATCTGCTCCCTCCAAGTTCCTCCCATGTTTCTGGAACATACTTCCTCCTGCACCTTGACATCTCATCAATTGTTCTCTCTTCCATTTTGTTTAGGGATTTACTATGAGCAATAGTTACAAAATAACTAATTCCTGAACTGCGGCATTACTGTATTAAGCATAAAATTTCAACTTTTAAGAGGGGGAAGATGAAAGGCAAAATTTGCCAAGGCCAGCGTACATGAAGTCATCTAAGACCAAAGTCATCTGCTTTTTAACAGGATTTTGACATTCAAATATCTGTATACCAAAACATTTATTTTCCCAGATTTTTGCAAACATACAGGGGAAAATCTGCTGAATATACACGATACATAATGCAACCGAAAACACTGAGCAGTTTCTCTTTAGTTTGCATTGAATATTGACTCAAGAATGAGAAATACTCGACTAACCATTGGCTTTCATCTGCACGCAGTTTGCTAGGTTTTCTGAAGGCCTTGGGCAGTCATATCCACACTTAGCAAAGTAAGGAATTATCTGGGGCGGGGTTGGGGGGGGCGGGCAGAGTAATTCCAATACACTGTTAAATGGGATTTCTGCACAGATTCATTCCTTTCATGTATTTCCTTCTGTACTATGGTTTGGGCTCCTGACAGGAGTATTGTGCTCCCTAAAACTGTTACCAGATTTTCTTGATAGTTTCCTTACAAATGATACAAATAACAAAAATTAAGAGAGATTCTTGATATAAATAAGAATCTAAGAAAATTCAGTGTAAACATATCAGGTATGTTTGCTTTAAGCTTTATAGCACAGGGACACTCTACAAAACAATATAGACTTAAATTACCACGAGAAGAGGCTTGATATCTACCAATTCATAAGTAAAAAAAAGTAATAAGAAAAAAATTAAGTAATACACAGTGCTATGATTCTGTCTTGTTTGTTAGTCAGAATTAGTACAACTCTTCACATCAGTTATATAAAAGCAAATACTCTTTTCACTGGAAATAAATCAAAAACTTGCCTCTACAAAAACACTCCCTGGTATCCTCACAGAAATTCTAGTTTCATTTATCTAATAATGAAATCCTGAAGAAGAGTGTGGGAGGGAGAAAAAGGTCAAAGGCATTTATGACAAAAGGAGTCATTACTAAGTTAAATCACATTTAATATTTAATTGCATTTTAAATAGCATTTAATAGGTTTTAAAACTAATATATATATTTAACATCAGTATTACAGATAGTGCATATATTTATCTTTAAATCTACTAGTCTAATATAACAAAACAGGGTGAATATCTTGGTAGGAATTACAAGCAACATGCGTTTCATGTTAGTGAAGCCTAATTAACTAGTTACTGTATATTTTCTTAATGTTTTCACATTCATTGATGAATCTCATTCTTAACAAAATTATATTGTTTAAAAACATTCTTAAAAATAAAGAATATAATCTCAAAAAATAAAATAATATATTGTAACAGTGGAGCAGATGTTCTTTTAGACCATCTCAGTGTTTGCTAGCCAGCTCTGCTGATTTGACTTCAGTGGAAGCATATGCCTCCTGCTGTGCTAATACAGAAGGAGAACTTAGAAAACTATGCTTTCAATTTATTATGATTTAACAGAAAGTTACCTTTGCTTCCACTTTTTTTTCAAGAAATACTTCATAATTTTTATGGTCATAAAGCAGTATTAAATATTCAAGCCCAAGACCCCTTGTTGTAAAATTAACTTCTATTTTACGAACAGTTATATTTGGGTTCCACAAACTTCCTAAGGGTTGAAAAGATTTCAGTTTAAAGTTGTTAATAACTATGTAAGTGATGAAATGGATTTCTGCTATAACTGCGCTTGTGATAGGCACCATACACCCTGCAGATGGCACCTTATGACCTAATAGAGTGTTTGTGCTTTTGAAGGGGCAAGTCAGAAGTGTTAGTTACAACAGGGACCCCCTGCAGGTGTTTGGATTCAGGCCCTGTTACTTGAAAATGAATGTGGTAAAAATATCTAGCCCATTAAACCTCTAACAGATTTAGAAACAGTAGTACTTAGTATTAATGGCACATCTGCATGCTCTAATCTGCACAGAATTTGTTTAGTCTACTAAAGGTACTTTTGTTCACATCATAGTGTACCAACCAGTAACTAAACTAAATTCATCATCTCAGAGAAAACAAGAAAACTTCTCAATCCCATATTCATGGATTAAAATATGTCATTATTATCTAAATTAACCCATACAGAATTCTCAAAATTCCCATTGTAAGGCCATGAGTATGGTACAGGGAAACATTCAGAAGTAGGGCTTGGACCCTATTCCATACTCAGGCAAAGATGATATTGTGAAACACTTTTGAAGAGTCATTTGTTCCCCCTTCAGTATGATGTCTATATGTGTACATAGCACTTACCTATTTCAATACAACTTTTGCTATATTTCATTACATTATCTTTACAACCTGTGAATTTAAATGGATATTTAAAAATTTAGCAAATGCATGATCTGTGTGCATTTTCACTAAGGTCTATTAAAATATGCATAAATGAATCCCTAAGTACAATGTATTTTAGAAAGGACAATTCAAAATAGGTACTAGCCTATTTAGCTCCTGCTCTGTGAACAGTGGTTTTGCCTTATTTTCTATCACCAACCTTACTTCTATCACCACATCCTCAAACACACGCATGCACTCACACAAAACACACTCGACTTACATAAACTTCATAGACAGCTGCCTAAAATGTGATAGTGATGAGTAGGCATTAAGTAAAAAAATCCCAGCAGTCTTTTTTGTGGCAACAAAAGCTTTTTACCAGCAATGCTCTTACTGCAGATTAAAAGTAAAAAAAAGAAAAGCATCCCGTTATCAGGCTGCTCTGCTTAATATCTCTCTATCTCCTGACAATACAAGTCAAAACAAGAAAGAAAATAAACAGGTATGACCTATTTCAAACTATAGTTAATTCAACCCCATCTAGATGGGGAACATCCTCTGTATGGAAGAGTGCTATGTTCACAGCAGCAATGCCTTGATCCTCACCTGAGAAGTCAAATCTTTAAGGGCAGTATAATAAATACGGCTGCCTTCTCATTACTAAGGACACCCACTCTCCTGGTGGACAGGTGTCCTGGAAAACAAGCACCAAGCTGGTGCCTGTCTGTGTGGAGACTGTGATGGGTTGACCCTGGCTAAACGCCAGGTGCCCACCAGAGCCGTTCTATCACTCCCCCATCCTCAGCTGGACAGGGGAGAGAAAAATATAACAAAAACTTGCGGGTCGAGATAAGGACAGGAGAGATCATTCACTAATTACCGTCACGGGCAAAACAGACTCAGCTTAGGGAAAATTAGCTCAATTTATTACAGATCAGCCAGAGTAAGGTAATGAGAGAATAAAACGAAATCTCAGAACACCTTCCCACCACCCCTCCCTTCTTCCCGGGCACAACTTCACTCCCGGATTTCTCCACCAAGCCCCCCCAGCGGCACAAGGGGGACAGGGATGGGGTTTACGGTCATCACACGTTATTTTCTGCCGCTTCACCTCCTCAGGGTGAGGGCTGATCACACTCTTCCCCCGCTTCAGCGTGGGGTCCCACCCACGGGGTCAGTCCTCCACGAACTTCTCCAACGTGGGCCATTCCCACGGGCTGCAGTTCTTCACGAACTGCTCCAGCATGGGTCCTTTCCACGGTGTGCAGTCCTTCAGGAGCACACTGCTCCAGCGCGGGTCCCCCACGGGGTCACAAGTCCTGCCAGAAAACCTGCTCCACGGGCTCCTCTCTCCGCAGATCCGCAGGTCCTGCCAGGAACCTGCTCCAGCGCAGGGTTCCCACGGGGTCACAGCCTCCTTCGGAAACCCACCTGCTCCGGCGTGGGGTCCTCCACGGGCTGCAGGTGGAGATCTGCTCCACCGTGGACCTCCCTGGACTGCAGGGGGACAGCCTGCCTCACCAGGGTCTTCACCACGGGCTGCAGGGGAACCTCTGCTCCGGCGCCTGGAGCATCTCCTCCCCCTCCTTCTTCACTGACCTTGGTGTCCGCAGGCTTGTTTCTCTTACATGTTCTCACTCCTCTCTCCCGCGGCTGTTTCTCACTCTCCCAACTTTTTTCCTTCTTAAAAACGTTATCACAGAGGCGTTACCACTATCACTGATTGGCTCGGCCTTGGCCGGCGGCGGGTCCGTCTCAGAGCCGACTGGTATGGGCTCGCTCTCTCTCGAACACAGGGGAAGCTTCCAGCAGCTTCTTACAGAAGCCACCCCTGTAACCCCCCCCGCTACCAAAACCTTGCCACATAAAACCAATACAGGAGACAGAGATCGCCAGTTCTACGGTCATTGAGCAAAATGACCAGAACAACATGCTCTTCCTCCAAACTTACAGGCTGCCTTACAATTTTAGAGAAATAATATTCCTGATTAATGTTTGCTAAGAACTACACTGAAAAACTGTATAGCTAAGAGTGTAAATCCTTTTCAAATGGACAGCAGAAGAAATATTTTTTCCTTTGAAAAACAATATCCATTTCTCTGTTGCTAAAAGATAAATGGCAAGCAAACACAAAACCAAAACAAGCATGGGGGGGGGGGAAACAAACAAACAAACAAAACAACAAACCACTGCTAAAGAGCTGGCTGCATTTGAGTTCTCAGCTTTGATGACTGTGTGTCTATAGGATGCTAGACAGATTTCAAAACACATTGAAAACAGAAGCCATTTCTGGCCTTATTAAGGAAATCTGTGCAATAACATGGATGAAAAAAAAAAATAGTAGTATCATTTAGCAGAGAATGCTTGAGAAAGTACCTGGTCAGTTAACAAAAAGGATTTTGGTAGAAAATCCTCTTTTATATTTGCTGCAGTAAACTGTAAGCATGGATGAAATATTTTCCTTCCAGTTCTATGGGGAATCCAATATAACGGGACTGCCACTAAAATAAAAATGAAGAAAAGTTCACTTCAAGGACTTCATACAAAGATAGATATATACAATCCTAAGGAGACCAGGTTTAACAGAGGAGAATTTACATAGATTAGCAACTGCTCACAGTTACTTTAAAAGTGCACTTAAAAAGGACAAAAATAGATTTTTAGGAAAAGAGAATTCCATACTCAGAGGCAGGAACAAGATTTTGAGTGTCAATTTCATTATTATGTATATGCACACCTATAGCTTGCAGCTAATATAAAATTATTAAAATTTTAGCCCATAATGAAGGAGGATTGTCCCCTGTCACACCATCCTCTTTCCCAGATAATCCAATGATGAATCATGTATTTCTGGCTTGTGTTACCCTGGCTCTAAGCATCCATTTGAGAACAGAAGGAGAGATGAAGTTATGGAAAAGAAACAGGCTAATTTTCCGATAGCTTTGTTCTCAGTCTTCCAAAACACAGGGCTCAAAATCCCTCTTTCATTAAACATCTGAAGGAAGTATAAAACTACTGTTTTTTCTAACTTCAGCAGAGGGGAAATTTTTACTCCAGACTTCTAAATGTCACTTCCTTATTCCCCACTTTCTTCTTCCCAAACTAAAATAAGTGAAGAAAACAACTACTTAAAAATATTCTTACTCTTAGATTACAGACTGCAGTTTGTCTTCGAAACTTCTGTATCATTGCATCAAATACAGTGAAAACAGTCAACAATTCCTTTGCTGCTTACACAAATTTTTGTGGCTGTCGGCTCTTTGATGCTGGCTAGAAGATGACATTTGCTGATCAATTAAAAAAAGTTGTTCAACCTCACAGAATATTAAACACAGAAAGCTTCTGTGACAATCGTTTCTCCAAATAAAACTTAGCAATTTTAAAATTTGCCATGTACTCGATCCTTTGGCCTGTTTACAGAACTAACACCAGAGACTGTAATACCTTTCTCCATTTGTTTTATCCAGTTCATGCCATGCTCATCACTCTACAGCAAAAAAATCCAAGTTATTAAAGCACAAAACATCTAAGTAATACTCTCTGGTTTTCCACTCTCCACTCAGTCATGGGTATACTTCCATTGTGTCTTTGTACCTGGGTCTGTCCTTGCAGTGCTAATAAAGTGATTTTCAGCCTTTTCATTGCAGACCTAAAAACATCTCACTGAAGGCAGAAAATGCTACATAAAATATCTTATATTCTAACAAGTGTGGTCCCAGGTCTGGGAACAAGAATTCATAATTCTGCTGGGAAAAAGCAGACTCTGAAGTTTTATAGGATATCATAATTTCTCGCCCTCTCCAGGTCCACAGGTTATAAGCTACCTTTTCGTCCCCTGCACTCCACAAATAACACCTATCTTATCTTTTGTGAGAATATCAGTAAGATACTCTCCTCCCTAGACTCCAAACATTTTTCCCAGCTTGTATTTAGCTTTGACATCCACTGATTCCGTTTCTAACACAAAGAAAGGTTTGATGCCCAAAAGCTTAGACATTTTTTCTCAACATAATACTTTTGCCTGCAAGCCCTTTCCTGTCCATGGTTCCCAGTGGCATAGTATCTTGCGTATTTATGACTGCAACCATGCCATTAACAAATCAAAAGCTTTACTGAACACGTATTAGCTCCTTAGAGGGACTGGCCGCATTCAATGCAACAATGCACCCAGAGCCACAAAGTCAGTTAATGTATTGGTCAACCCAGAAGAACATACCTCTATTGATTTGGAAGCATGTGGTTTTATACAAACCAATCTCCTCAGAACAATTATCTACCTTAAACCTTGACAGTTAAACTGAAAGACAGTAGGATACCTTTTATTTTCTCATGCCACATTTCTGGCATTACCTTCTGCAGTTCATTTTCTTATCCTCCTTAGGATCACCACCAGCCACTGTGACAACAAACTTACCACTTCTGCTGAGGCTCCAACTTATATTCTTGAAATAGGACTGAAATTGTGTTTCAAATTCTTTTTCAACCAATACAGCACTGAGATTATGAGGATCTGCTGGTGCAATGCCATACCACTTTCTCAGCTCAGGAGCAGAACGTTGTGAAGAAATATAGCCAGGAATTAAAATAGGCTGATCATAGCTAACATGTCCCCATCTGTCCATCAGTCTCTGGATTGCATGTTTACCTGGTGCAGGGGTGGGGAGGAGAAAAAAAAAAAATATCACATTTTGAATTTTAGTATCAGTTTATGAATAACAAAGCCATTCTTCTCCCATCACTGAATGGAGAACCTGATGTTTACTCCCTTTCTTGTTTAGCTAGATGAAAACTATTTCTCTCAAGCTGCAGTGACTGATAAAGATCAAAAGAGATATAAGAAGTTAAAGTCATAACACTAGAAAAGTTTGTAGATCACATGTTTGTGGGATGTTTTCTGTACCAGTATATACATATCTGTTTCATTATACATACGGTGAAAACATTTATTGTGAAAGAAACTAAGCCATACTTTTTAAAAGTATGCAAAATGCATTAGCCCTGGGACTCATGAACTAATTCTGTGTCTCTGGCAAAGCAATGAGCTGAAACAGTCAGAATTCCAGCATTCTTTTGGATGGACCAGAAGTTAAGCAACAAACTTGGAACTTCTCCTCTCCTGCAGGACTGAGCAATGCCCTTATGCTAAGACTTTGTCAGGGAGAGGTTGGGGGGCAACCAGAAATCCATCTGAGAAGGGAGGTAAGTTCCTGGGAGTGTTGAGATGCAGCAGACAAACTTAACTGGAATCTGTTTTATCAGGGACACAGCAAGAAAGAGAAAATTTAAAGAACAGTGCAACACAAGTTCTAGATATGTAAAGAAAGTATGCCACTTTTAGTTTATTTTAGCAATCACAGGTTGGAAGTTGAATTTTTTAAAAAAACCTCTCTATTAGTACACATCTGTTTCTAAGCCACAGACAACAGATGGTAAGAAAGAAAAGTAGTGTTTGGTTTTTTTTAAATTCACAAATTGAGTAGTCATATCTACATAAAGACAGTATTCTCTGTGATCTTTAGTATTTTCAAAATCCCAGCTTTAAAGAAATAACTTTAATTTGAAGACAGAAATCACACTTTCAGTTTCCTCTATTTAAAGTTATCCCCTTGAGCTATTAAAATATACATGACAAAATAAATTGTCTTTTTGTTTTGGACTTCTGGTGGGATTTTTGTGTGTAGTTAACTTTACTTTCTTCTTATATGGCTGGTTTCTTCTTGCAGCAAACATGCACAAACCAACAGAAAAGAAAAATCCATATTGTTTGATGTTTGGGTTGTTTTACTGGTGGGAGGATTTATTGTTTATGGTGGGGGTTTCTTGCTAAAGGCACAGTAACTTAGTTTTCGCTCAGAAAATCGTGTTAAGTTATTGTCAAATTAATTTCCAGCAAATTCCTGAGGCAGAAGTATATGAGTGCGCTCACAGATAACAAATGAGCAAGGGGAGAACAAAGTAAGAAGATCACTACAAATAGTGTGACAAGCCATAGTCACCACTCAGCAGTTACATAGCTTCTGGATATCTTTTTTTTTTTTTTTTAATGGTGCTTAGAGTTTTCAGGACAGAACTTAAAAGACTAGAAGTAGACCTAGCTTCTTATTCCAACCCTTGACACTGCAAATAAGGTGGACATCTTGGAAAATAGACAATTTATTTTATATTTGTGTAGTACTTATCAAAAAACATATCTGGACCATAAGGACAGATCATAGGAAAGGAAGAATATGTCAAAACTTATGGACATTTTATGTACTAAGGGATCTTTTCCTGTAATAGGTAAGACTTATTGCTTTGGCTCTACACTACCATACTATTCTTTGAAAAACAGATGACAGCCTTCCTTTTAAAAGATGGATTATTATGTTTGAAACACTGATTACTATCAACATTTGAGACTTGTTTGTCTTGGAGTCAAACATTATTGAGCAAGAGGTTATCTTGATAATACCAAGTACAGACTTCAAACTCAGCAAGTTTCCTTCTTCACCATAAATCCTTTAGGACAAATGCATTCTTGTTAAGCTGAGTGGCTTCTCCTCACAACAATTTTAAATGAAAGAAACCTGATTAGTAAAGCTGACCACAGCAGCTACAGATTCAAGCCATTACCCCATACAGAAATCACCCAACTACAGCCACAGTAGCATCCATTTTCCTTCTAATGCATGAAGAATCAGTTTCCCTTGATGTCTTCAAGTCAGTGTAAGAAACTGTTCATATGTTTTTGAGGCAGAATAGGCAGGAAAAAGAAGGTGGTGGATGATTTCCCCTTCTTATATCTTACTGGTTTAGCTTGTTCCCCTCTGTTACAGCTGCTCAGCACCAAATTCAGCAGAATACAAGCTGCCAGACTCATCTCCATTGATAAAAACAATACAATCTCTTCAGTCTGGGTAGCATTATTTTTTTCTTCCCCAAACAAACTTCACTATGAATCATTCATAGCCTAAGCTGTGTGCCGACACCTTTAAGTATCCTTTTTTTTACCTCCCAGGCAATTTACATCTCAGTGCTTCACCCCAACCCATGCCCCACACCATCACTCCCATCAGCAAATTTTCAAAGCACCACAAGAAAAACCTAATGCATTTAGGCTGAAACTCAGTAAATATGGAAAGAAATAACTTACAATATGGAGAGAAACATACAGGTGACAGCACAACACAGAATCAGATGTCCACTCCCTGATACGCTTAACACCACTATAACCCTCTTTAAACCTTGGTCATCAGGAGACTGGATAGACAAAATGGAATAATTTAAAATTTTTACCCTTTTGCTGCCTTTTCTGAAAGCTAATAGTGCTGACGCAGAAAGCAGTAAAGTACAGCAGGCAATGACAAGCACCTATCCTTAATCCTAACTTTTTTTCCAACCTTAATCCATCCCTGAATTAGATGAAAATAATGGGCTGATAATCAGCCTTACTTCCCGGAAGGTCTGATCTTTTCCATATATTTCCCTCCTTTCACAAATACAGGTGTGGGGTTTTTTTTAACTTTGATCTTTAAGTTAGAATATTGGGTCTGTATACCAGGCAGATGGTGCAATGACAAAACTTTAACAGGCAAAATTTAACATCAAGTGGTTGAAAGTCATCTTAGCCTGATTGTTAAAACCTCTGTATTTCCCACTTTTTTAAACAATGACAACAAATTAATGTTTTGGAGTTAATATTGTTACAGTTTTAGCCCTATTTGTCACTATGTCTTTTTGAGCACGTAGATCTGACATTTAGTCATATAGAAGATTTGCAAAAGATAAGACCTGATATTTCTTACATAAAGGAATACAGAAGAAAAACATTAAACTGAAGAAAATCCCATCACCAGCAAAACAAGTTTTCATGTTAAACTGAAACAATAGACAATGTCAAGCTGCTGAGCACCATTTCAGAAATGATTGCAAAAAACCTGCAGGTTTAGATATTTGCATAAACTGCAGAACTATGGAACTGTATTTTAACTTACTGGTAGTTCCAAAAAAGCAAAAATATTCTTTCATTTCGAGCAAGAAATTTTACTCATTATTATGGTAAGTAACAAAAAATCATAAAACCATTTGATAAATGTAAAACAAGGATTTTTTTATTTCAATATTTTCAATGTACTTTACATTGAAAAACAAACAAAAATTACTGAGCTCCATGGACTACAAAGATATATTATTCAACATTGAATAATTGTATTTTATCTGCACATAAATCTCAGCTCTGCAGATGCTGGCTGTCTGAACAGAACTGAAAAACTGCTGCATGATTGTAGGACATTTGGACCAAGAACACATACCAATAAGTTACTAGAAAATAAAAAACTTGAAGAAAACTGAAACCTTGTGCAGGCGACAACTGCTATTCTGTGGCTTTTGGGGGCTAGAAAAACTAGCCTTAGGCCGTCTTTGTTAGGTCTTCAAAGACTTCCTTGCTGGATTTTGCAAACATTAAAAACTTGCAAAACAATTCCTCAATCTAACTCTGTTTTCAAATTAAAATGAAAGAAGTTTTGCTGCGAGAAAATTTATGTGCAGGTAAAACATCAGTCATTCCTAAATCTCAAGGAACATTCACTACTTCTGTAATCCACACAGGATCCTTACCTGCAGCAAGACTGCTTGACTTGATTTTACTATGCATCAAAAACTGTTGAAGGAGGCTTGGGAAGGAAAATGGTGAGATCTCTTTCTTTATGAGGTATTAAAACCCCTTACAGATTGTTCTTTTCCAATTTCTATTTCTGTTAGCTTAAGTCTAAACTCTTCCCCCCATCCTCAATGAATTCCTTAGTGAATTAGCAAGCTGTAAAGAAAATATTCTCAGTCCCCATCTGAAGGTATTAGACTTCTTGAATCTTTATCACAGCTTTTACTTTAAGTGTTTTGGTTTGCTTTCCAGGTTTTTGAGCAGAAGACAATATACAATGCAACAAATACTTCCTTCACCTCACCACTGCTTATATGCTTGGCTTCTGCAACAGTCCTTTTGTCAATGACTCTCTAAAGCAAAACAAGGCCATACATCTTTTTGACTAAAACTGAGCAGAAAAACCATCACATCACATGCTTATTAGCACCTCTTAACCTAAATGGTTAGCTTTACTCAATTTTCATGCACTATTTTTAACATTTTTCTTAAGGATTTTTCACCTCACAGTGATCAGATGTGTTTCTATTAATACAGTTATGGGAACTGACCACATTTTATATTGTTTTTTTCTAATCACTGACCACAAATAAAGCTTTCCATTAAGGCTCTCCATTTCCATTAAGGCTTTCTTTTGTATCCATCAATATTTTGACTCTCACGTTGATGAAATAAACTAAGTTATTCCAGTGTAAAAAAAGATGTAAAAGAAAAATTCACACCCTCTCTCCAAAATTGAGCAATAAACATTCAAATCTTTCACCTGACAGCCTGTGGGTTGAATAAGGCAAAGAAAGACAACTTACACAGCTTAATTTACTTTGATACTGCTTTCAGTTTTACAGCCAAATATTGCGCTAACTTCAAAACCTCCATCTTCCACTACAACAGTGCAATAAAGTATCCTTCAGAATTCTATAATCTAGCCATCAAAGAAGGAATATTAATGGCTTCAAAGATAACTAATAGTGCCACTTATTCACTCACTTGTTCAGGATATAAACATAAGTACAGTTTTTAACACTTTCTAAACATACCTTTCAGTGTCTAAGTCTCACTCTCTAACAGTTAGGACTAATGTTAGCAGGGCAGCAGCTAGTATTGCTTACAAAAATCACCATCTCTATTGTAATGCTTACCTTGAATTGCATGTTGACTGCCAGCGATACTTGTTTTCACATGCAGCTATTCCTAGAAATATTTAGCGAAAATGTGAAACATCAACTTCTGTTCTTAATTGAAATGCAAATTCAAGGGTGCAAACCTACACCTAAGAGCACAAGTTAGCCATAATGTATTTAATGAAATGTGCTAACATGAAATTTTGAGTGTCTCTTTAGAAGGAAATTACATTACAAAATTAAGGTAAGAATACTATTATATTTTATGTTTATATATACTTTTCATCATAAATGATTTTAAAGTGCGTTAAAGAACTATTAAGATACTACAGCCACTTTTGAGACAAAAAGAACTATTAACTGTACTTTGAGAAAGTGATTATTATCTATTTCATGAGAACAATGGAGAAAAAACAGGATTAACTGGTATAGAAATAAAAGGATGCTCTTTATTTTGAAGTTTACATGGTCATTGCCATAGTATTTGAGCAGTTTACTAAGAACAGTTTAGGGAACATATTCATTAATATTTAAGCCCCAAGTACAAATGAAGAATTGAGGGTGAGACATTGAGCAACTTTCTCGAAAAAGACTTGCTGAAGATCAAAGAGCTCAAACATAGGTAGAAACAAACCCTAAAGCTCAAGTTTTCTACTGTATCCCTATTTGTGCAATTGAGTAGTAGGACACCCGTGAAAGACCACTAACAAATAGGCCCGTGCTATATATGGTCAGCATGCCAAGATTCAAATAATTAGGCACAGAAGGTTAAATTTTGTACGATTAGGTCAACAACACAATACATCAACCTCATATAGGCCTTGGACGTACACATGTATATCCAATATTTATTTTTAGCTCTCATAATTATACTTATTCTGGTCACACAAGGGTATTTTTTGATCATGTCTCATGGAAATTTGTTACAGAATGTCTTACATTTTTCCTCTACTGTCAACATGGCTAAAGAGATATGGGTGCCTTTCTGTTGTATGCTAACAAGTAGGATTAACTCAACAAGACGGGATCCCTGCCTGCATGCTGGTTTGGGATGTCCAAACAGGGCAGTTCTAGAAAATGGACACCGGAAGGAATAATGGACACTCTGATAAAAAAAAAATAAATAAAATGTCAGTGTGCAGCAGGACACTGCATGCCAGGAAATGAGTGATGATGGTACTGGAGTAAAGCAACAGAATACTAAGAAGATTCAGATGATAATGATGGGACAAAGTGACAGAAGAGATCAGATTAGCTTCCTGAGCCAAGGACAGAATGGCTAATTCTCTGCATAGCCAAGGATAAGGCAGCATCACCAATTTGTAAATCTTGTCAACAAACTCATTAAATACTGGATACTTGCAGGAGGAGCCCTTGCAATAAAGTGGGAAACTCCTCCGTTTTCTGTATTGAAAACTAGCACAAAATTCTTCCTGTGTTCACTCAGATCTGTCCCTGCTTAACTGCTGAAATTACTCTATTGCTTCATAAATCCTCTTTTTCAAGCCAATGTCTCAACAAAGGAGTCATCACTAAGCATCAGAAGTAGAAACATAGGAAAGCTGGGGGAAAACTCCTAGACTCCCAGGCAGACAATTCCTTCATGAGGAAACGGCTCTTTGAGCAGCTGATTCTAATAACTATTTCTAATTGCCCTTATTGCAATTGCTGGATACTTTTAATTATATGGTTGGTAAACTGTAGAATGAAACTAAAATAATTTAAAGTTTTAAAGTGTTTTGAACATGAGAACTGATTTTTAATACTTCTAAATACAACTATTGTGCTACACTACACAAGTTCACTCAAAGACATTTTTTTTTCTTGCTTTCATCAAGGTGCTGCAAAAATACTCAAAACTGAAAATCTCTGTAGTTCACGAACATTTATTTAAAAGACATGGGAAAACGTCATGCAGAGAGATAATGCATTGCACTTCTAGAATATTCACTGTTTTCTCTCCAGTTTTATTTTATAGCCTTGGTACAGGAAACATAGGATTAAAGTGGGAAAAATTAAGATGTGTGGGGTTTTAAAAGACTCATATGAAATCTTGGAGTTCACTTCTATGAGGAGTGAGTTGAGGAATTTTCATCTTTGAACAGCCAAACAGCAACAGGCACAACTTTGTGGACTGAAGTTTGGCTTTCCAGCCTGAAGTCTTCCCTTGCATACAGTAAGAAAAGTTTCAATAAAAAGACTGGCTAGAAAAAAAGTGACAGAATTTTTAACTACCATTTTCTTAATGTGAGAAGGGAAGAACATACATGATTATCATGACTTTCAAAAGTGGGTCATGATTTTTTTTTTTTTGCTTAAGGTGACAGATTCTGACTTAATCTCTAGAAAACATTCCACTCAAATTCTTCCACTAGCTAACCTTAAAAACATAGCAAGTGAGAAGCATTGGCCTTGATTCTAACACTTCATTAAGGACTTACATATAACTGCTGCTTTGCATATTTATTAAACAGCAACAGATGCTTGTTACATTTGGTGCTCTGCTAAACAGAACAGTAATATTTAAAAATCAATTCTGTTTTCTTTTATAGTCCTCTCAAGTTATTAATAGCTGAAGATACTTTCTTGTATAAACTAGAGTGGAAGTTAGTACAAGTTGTTAGTATTAGCAGCAAGAAAAGAAAATGTACCAAAAGTGGAGCAGGTTAAATTGCAGAAAATGCTGAACAGTCACTAAGCCTAGTATATCCGTATACACAACACAGCAAACTCACTTTTGTTTCTTGTCTACTTCAGTCAGAGCTTTTGTAGCTTGTAGCATATAACAGATAATGTCCTGCTTTGCTTTAAGTTTCTGACACTGAAGATAATCCTGATATATGTTAATCTACTTTCAAGAATTAGGACCACAAAAATTTAGCATGTGGACCCATCCATCCCTCTTCATTATTTTTCGTTCTTTTCTGTTTTCCTATATTATTTTATTCCTGAGAAATGTGTACTTAATAATTCACTTTTTCCTGTTGTGACTGCATTTACAGTGTCTTTAATAATTAACTTATTATTTCTAATGGCAAAACATGAAAGTTACACCCACTTTACATAATAATTCATTTTGTCTTCTGTCTTTGAACTATATTCTCAAGCATAGATGTTTCTATGCTTTTTTCCTAGTAAAATGTTTCAAAATTTCACTCTAGAACATTTTGTCATCAACCTCTGAAAAACAGGTTAATGGAACGTATGGGCCACTGGCTACCCCAACAAGAAGATAAATCTGTAGGGAAGAAACTCTATAATGAGATAAAATAGTTTAAGACATCTCCTGTTTCACAATTATTTCAAATGTTAATGAAGATTTTAAAAATTAAACTGAAAAGACCTTTTAGAAAATAAATCTACCCATCACATAAGTGGTATCCGGAGCTGATAGTTCATTTCTCTGTGAACATAAGATTATAGTCAATATAAGTTAGTACCTTTGATGCTCCTGTAACTGATCTACCAAAGCAGTACTGTTTAAACAAACTATGGTCATCCACGCGCACTTAAGGGCTCTGCTTTCCCAAAACCATAATTTAAACATACTGTGCCACAAACAATATTGATACTAAAATTCCACTAACCTCTGTGCTGCTAATTCATGTATTGGTTTATTGACTTTCCAAGAGTTTAGACATAGTATGAATCAACTATAGTAATGCATATAGCAGAATCCATCCTGTTCTCCTACTTCTAACAGAAAAATAGAACACCAGTTGCCATAAGATCCTAATTGTCAGCTCTGGAGACTGGTGCTTGGGCGTCTGTTCCACGCGAAAGTCAGGGTTACGCACAAGTAATTCAGCCTACCCTTTCAAGCCTTGCTTCAGCCACATTTTATGGGCAGAACTCATAAAAATTGAAGGAATCAACAAATTAACAAATCCTTTTTTTTCTTCCCCGTAGGATACCAAAAATAATTATTGATTCTTATTAGTGTCGTCAGAGTGTTCTTAAGAGCTCTAGTAAGGGACTAGGACTCCACTGCAGCTGGTGTTATGCAAGCAGGGATCAAAACCCCACTATTCACTGAAAAGAAATAGAATAGTTCTTAAATGTATATAGTTCATGCGTATTTTTATAAGTTCTTTGTATATTCTTACACACATTGAATGCATATTTTCTACAGTATTTTTATTTGCTTACTGAATAAAAGCATTGAAGGTGTAAGAAAATACCCAGACATACTGCAAACACCCATCAGCTTGGTCTCAAGCATTCTTAATCACCACGTAGACTAAAGACCACTTATATCAACTAAACATTTACTCACAGTTCCACAGGGCACAATTACTCTTTTCCATTAATGAATAATTATTCAGAAATTCACAGTTCAGCGCCTAAGTATGAATAAACAACCACCCAGAGACCTTCCATTATTTTCTGCTTATCTAAGTAAAGGAAAAACCATTAACAAGCAATTACCCCAGAAAATTATTAATCATCCAATACATTCCAACCAGAGCGATAAGGAAGGACTTGGGAAAATAATTAGCATCTACAAGCAATATCAAAGGTGGTGTAGCAGAGTCTGTCCTCATTACAGATGTCTGGAGTAAGTTCTCACAACAGTTATCTTTATTAGTCTTCATTATATCATCGTTATTCTACCACGACCGCCTGAACAGGAAAACAAGACTCTTGGGTTCATTCTCCAGCAGCCCAGGTGAGCAGCGGCACTGACTCTTCACACAATACCGATCCTTGGCCTCTTCCCGAGGAATTTTATGGGATCTTCGCCCCACTGCCACACGTTGATGCGGTTTAACCTACAATGAACACGCACTAGAAGGAGGATACACTGAAGATACTCAGAGGACAAAGCCAATAGTAGATAAAGTTACATGACGGTTACGAAGGCCCTGTCGTATTTTCAGTACTTTCGGCTACCCAGTGGGATACTGCTGAGCATTACTGCCGAACACGCACTTATCAATGGTGACTGCTAAAAGCGGCTGGCCGTTACGGCTGAGGTAAGGAGTTAGTGGACACCGACGGACGAGGTGGGACAACTCCTGGTCCCCCCTGCTCGCTTCCAAATACGCGCCACCCAGCGAAGGATCCCAGCCCAAGACTCGCCCTGCAAATCCCGGCCCAGCTGCCGACCGCAGCCCTCCAGCAGGGCGCCCGGGGTCTCACCCAGCGATCACCGGCCCGGGGGCCCGCCGAGGTCCGCTGCCGCCCCACCGAGGCAGGTGAGGCGGCGAACTTCGGCCCGCTGCCGCTCCGCCCGGTTTCGAAACAGCACGAAGTCGCTGTGACACCCTCCTTCGCGGAGGCCAAAGGGTGCATTCCTGCGGGAAAGTCCCACCCGCTCCCCGGGCCCTGCCTCCCCCCCGGACCTCTCCCCCTGCCGGGACCAGTCCCCGGCGCCGCCCGCCCCAGCGCCTCACAGGGACCGTCCCCGTTCTCCGCGCTGGGGAGCTGCGACCAGCGGCGCCGCCGGGGGCTTTACCCGCGCAGGCCGTGCGAGTGAGTGGGGCCGGAGGGCTGAGGAGGCCCTGAGGGGAGATCCGGGGAGCCGGGAGAGGGCGGGAGGCGGGAGCGAGGCCGCGGCGGGACAGGGGCGGGCGGCGGCTGCCGCCGCTGGGCAGCGCGGCCCTCTCTGCTCCGCCGCCGGTCGCAGCCCCCACACACACCCCAGCGGCTCCGAAGGAGGCACAGGCCTCCCCCGCCGGGAGGGGGAAGAGACGCGGCCCGCGGGTGTCCCGTCCTGCGGAGGGGACCGGGACAGGCCCCCGGCCTTCGTGCGGAGCAGGAGCCGCCGCAGGCGCCCCCAGAGCGGGGTGGCGGTCAGCCCGCGGAGCTGCGGGAGTTCACAGCAGCCCGACGGCCCAGGCCGGCGGTAACGTTAGTTCATGGAGCAGGAAATGGTGAGGTACACGGGCAGTTTGGGCCGTGGAAGTGAAACTTACCACGGGGTTTCTGTAAGTGAATGAACTTTTTTTTCCTAGGGCTGCAGGGAAAGTTAGTCCAAAACACTCCCACAGCAGATGGATTTAAACCGTGTGCACGGTCTGCAGTGGGGGGTGGTAAAACAACAACGACAAAAAAGCAGTGAAAAACATGAAGTAACATCTAACTATAAAACTGACAGATATATGTGGTGGAGTAGATTAAAAATACTACCGCAGTTACTTAAAAGGAACGTTAGACTTAGCTTTCTGGGCTGGTAATTCCACCTTCTAGCCCAGACAGTGGGTGCCCTAACTGTCTTGGTACATATTTTGATCACTCTTATTTCCAGTTTTATCAAAGAATGGGACAGTTCTGATTGGCTAACAGTAATGATGCCCAGTGCCCTGTAACTTTTTTAGATTAGCCACCTCATCCACTTTCAGAACCATTTAATTACTGTCCATTTTTCAGTATATCCCCCCCATGCATGCAGAACACCTACCCTCTTCTCTTTATTGTGGACTGTGAACCCTGTAAATCTAGAAGTCTGGGAGTAAGGTCCCTGGGCTGAATCCTAGCACTTTTGCTTAGCTTTCTCACAGAGTAGGCAAGCTAATTTAGTCCTTAGATGCCTTATGCAGCCTCTTGCCTATCTTTCTCTTCTTTTTATCTCTCCCACTCTTAAAAAGAAAAAAAAAAAGTGAAGTATCACATTCTTCACCTATCACAGCTTCACAGTCCCTTAGAGAAGTCTGTTTTCACAGACTGTGACCCCAAATCAACACCTGTAGAGTTGCAATGGTAGGTACCCATAGGTTACATCAGCATTTATTTCTCATGCAAGCCTGATACTGCTTCAAGAAACGTGTTACAATGTTCCAAGGAGCACCAAACACCTAACCTCAGAACTCTACTGCCCACTTCTACCTGCCTGGTGTACAATTAGATATATTATTAAAATGTAGCAACAGACTTTTCCTGCTGAGATGCTCCTGCTCTCCTCACACTTATAAGACCACTCTTTATAGGCCCTGCTCAATAGTAATAATATCTGTAAATACAGACTTTTTAAAAATGAGCTCCAGATTTTGAAGCTCTAGTGCAATACAGTGAATATATTTTATGTTGCAGCCATATGCATTTCTGCAGGTCTGTTCACCAAGTCCTGAGGAACATCTTACTACACATTCACAAAGAGGTCATGATATGCAAGAATCCAGATAAAGACATACAGTAATATCCAGTAAGGCCCAAAAGACAACTTTTTTTTGGTGGTACATACAGAGCATTCCAGTAGAACCACGTTGTGTAAACCTCCCTATTTCTACATATTTTGTTTTGACATAGCCAATACAATATTTAATAGAGCTGGCCATAAAGCTATAGTTCCCTACCAGGTAAATTGGGTCAGCTTCCCCAGCACATCTCAAAGCCTCAGATGACTCTACCTATTAGGGTAAAAACTTGATATTTTTTTTTTTCCAATTACTGGAAAAAAAAATCACATTCTTGCTGAAATACAGTTCTTCAGAACACTGTACAGGTTGTAAATTCTCCCTGGCAAAAAAAGCTAGATAAAACTAAGGGAAAGTTGAGAGCAAAGATGCATTAGGTTGCTTCTTGACTGATGTTCTCTTGTTCAAAGAGGGACTTCTGCAAAATTCCACAAGATTATCTTCTTTAGAAGAACTTGAACTGTCATAAATCCATGCATCCTTATAGAACTACATAGATCATTTTAGAGAAAAGTATCATCATGTTCTAATTTCAGGACTTGATGATCTCAATCCTTGATACCAACCCCTTCAATACAAGGTTGAATTGGTCTGAGTTTCAAAGCCTGCATATGTGAGAAGCTCCTAACAAATCAGCTTTTAAAAGGGTCTAGACTTCAGCATTAGAGTTCTGGCATAAGGCAAGAGACAAACACTTAGTCCTGTACCATCAATGCAGCCTTTGGAGCATCACTTAAGATAGTATTTTCAGGAGCTCAATAGCCACTACTTATGCTGTAGCACTACAGCCTCCAGCACTACTAGAGTAAGTCAGTCTCTGACTAAACAAGGTTCCAGGGATTCTGCAGAATCTACCCTTTTTGCAGCCAACAACTAGGTAGTTGTAGGCTCAACAGCGAGCATTCTGGTTAGGAAGCACAGTAATATTTGATGGCATACCAAAATAAGCAGGCCAGTACTTATTCCAGAGTCTGCATGCCCTACATATCTGAATAATAACTGTTGACCATCTGTAGCATCAAAGTTTGAGGGTTTACTTCCTCAGGAGTAAGGTTGATCACTTCATCTCATTATGGTGAATCTCCACCAGCAAAAAACAGAAACAACTCACATTATAGGGACAAAGTATCTTTCCCAGATTATCAGGGCCCAGGCCCATACTCTACTAACCCCATCATCAATCTTCTTTTCCTGAAAAATAAAGTCCTGTGACCCATCAGTTCTGCATGTTAAACATAGGCGCTTCAGAATTGTAGCCCTCACAAACAAATTGGGGGAAAAAAACCCCAAACAAGTAAAAACCTCTCTACCTTTGTATCCTCTTCTGCTGTATCACAGGAAATTGCCAAACCTTCTTTCCAAGAAAGAACCTTTAATATTCTCCACCTGTAAAAGACAACTCCACCTTCAGCTGGGATCAATTTTGTATTAGCCATGTGAGAATCAGCTGTGTGAACCCTGGGCTCAGACCTATCCCCTGCATTTTTTTAATTTTTTTTTTTTTAATAGAGCAAACTGTTCTCCATGGTTAGTTGTTCATTTTCCAGAAGGAAAGCCTATTACAAGTTTTTCCTAGAGAAGAGTAAGAGATGTCTGCTTATTCCCATCCTTTCCCTGACAGGAAAAAAAAATACCTTTGCATATGAGATTGTACATCAAATTGTAAATAAATACAGTTGTATGTGGAAGGCTTCTGACATTTATCAGGAACCTGCACCTAATTTTGTTACAGAGTTGTGCCTTAAGAGCTCGTGTGTGCTCTCTCAAACTGTACATTGTAGAGTTTCACTTAAGAAAATGACTACAGTTCTGTTCCACCATTTAGTAAGAAAAAGCTGATTATTTCAGTGATTCATTAAGACATGTTTTCTTTTAGTGAAAAAACCGAGATATTTTACAAAAATATAGGGCTTATATTACAAAATATTGGATAACTATGAAACTTGAATGTATGAAAATCAACATTAACAACCTGATTCAATTCTGAAAAATTAGATTTCACAGACATAATACCATATTCAATATATTGCCAGGAGAAAGCTTGCTTATTTCTTTCAGATGGGCAGTGCGTTACAGCGTAACAGCCTCTGGATAAATTGCTGTCCCTAGAATCCAAGGCAACTGCTTATATACAAGCCATGGGCCAGGGAGAAATACTATATACAGCCCAAGAATATCCATTTTCACTAATTGTTTATACCAGGAGGAATGGTTTCAAGGGGAGAAAGCAAGAGAAACACACTTCAGACTGGCCAGCAGCATTGGTAACTGTGATGCTTACAAGGGCAGTGAAAATCTTGCATTTAGTCCCTGTACCTGAACCTGTGCAACACAGAGTTAAACCTGTGTTGCTTGCAAGTCTCATGGGCTTTTCTGAAGGTATAAAAAATTGCCATTCCTACTCGGCCTAAGGATCTGGTGGTATTAGATTGTAACTATCCTCAGAGCACTCAGGCAGGATCCAATTTTAGAAATAAGGTAAAAAGCTACAGATTAATAGATTTTGCCTTTGGTATGTTAGGAGACATACCTCAAAAAACAGCAGTTTTTCACCTTAGGGATAGCTGAAAATGAGTTTCACTGTTACACATGTGTTTTGTAGAGACATTGTCCTGGATTTGGTCTGGCAGAAGCTACAGTGGGCATACTCATAACTTCCGTTGTTATCAATTGGCTATGCAATATCACTGGCTGTCACAGAGAAGTTTATGAAGTTGTTTTCTTAAATTCTTACCTATTAGAGGCAGATGAATAGAGACTACAAGATAAGCAAAGTTTTCCATCCTTTGTGGATTTGGCAAATACTTGAACGTGTGCTTCATGTATCTATCTCAGGAGCAAGAAGCAAATCAAAATCAGGCTGCATATAATACAAAATAGTATGCCACTTGACTAGTGCATAGACTGCATTAAAAGAATAATAAGACAGCAAGTTTCAGAGTAAATGTTTATTGGTTTATTGGCATTGTTGTTAACCTTTTGGATAGCAAGAATGGGTAAAGTATACCAGTTTTACCTGAAAATGACTGACATTTTAGAGGTCATGCACTGTATTAATGCTTACATCTTAATTAGGATTTTTGTTTGTTTTTCTAGGGTAAAACCTGGATTTTTGTTAGAAATTCTGCAAGAGTGATACTATCAGTAAAGATGTCATACTTAGTAAAAGGAGTTATATGTTGCAGTCCTGTGAATCAGATGCACAAAGTAACAGGAACTCTGTTTAAAGCACACATATTAAAAAACATATTGGGCATCAATGAACAACAATTAAAAATTTCACGTACGTCATCTCAACTTAGTTCTGAAAAGGCAGACACTTATAATTATGTCATTGTTGGAGCTGGATCAGCAGGGTGTGTATTAGCCAACAGGTTGACTGAAGACCCCCTCAGTACTGTACTACTTTTGGAAGCAGGCCCTAAAGATACGTTTCTAGGTAGTAAAAGGCTGATGTGGAAGATTCATATGCCTGCTGCATTAACTTACAACCTCTGTGATGAGAAGTATAACTGGTATTACCACACAACACCACAAAAGCATATGGATAACCGAATTATGTACTGGCCCCGAGGAAGAGTGTGGGGTGGGTCCTCTTCTCTCAATGCTATGGTGTATGTGCGTGGGCATGCAGAAGATTATAATCAGTGGAGCAGGAAAGGGGCTACAGGATGGGACTATGAACATTGCTTGCCCTATTTTAAGAAAGCACAGACACATGAACTGGGGCCAGATCAGTACAGAGGTGGAAATGGACCCCTGTATGTGTCAAGAGGGAAAACAAACCATCCTCTTCATCATGCATTCCTGGAGGCAGCCCAGCAAGCTGGGTATCCCTTCACAGATGATATGAATGGCTATCAGCAAGAAGGATTTGGCTGGATGGACATGACTGTACACCAAGGTAAATCATAAAGGGATCCTAAGTAATTTGTATTTTTGAGCCACCAGTGGTACTTCTGAAAGCATTTTGGAATATGGACATGTAAACTGCACTGAATGCCATTTGGTTGTTTAGATTACTTAATAGCTATGGCACTCTCTATTAACACCCTGTTCATTTCACAGCAGCTTGCTATCAATCTAGGGTGTATTTAATTGAAAATTGCATTGGCGTGCAAGTCTTGATTCATAGCTTGGGGGAGTAGGTTTTCAGAATGTCATTGTGAAATCTGTTACGTTAAAATAAAATCTTTAGTTAGTATAGCAAATCACATTTGCTTTGAACTCTATAAACCCTATGAAGGCTTTCCCTTTGTTAACATCCTGACTGTTATTGGCTAAAATCTTGGAGAATACTGAGCCTGACTATTTTAATGTTTAATGTAAACGTACATTGTAGGTCAAAGATGGAGCACAGCTAGTGCTTACCTTCACCCAGCCATATCACGCCCAAATTTGTCAGTTGCAGAGAAGACACTTGTAACAAAAATCTTGTTTCAAGGAACAAAATCTATTGGTGTTGAGTATGTGAAAAATGGGCAAAGGAAAAAGGTAAGAGATTTTTATTTTCCAGTATGAAAGGTATGAGTCAAAGCAAAATTGATTTTTTAAAAAAACAAACTTTCATTAAAAGTGACACTTTAATATGCAAAATGTCTGCTTTTCAGATGCTATGTTGTCTCTTCCAGTATGTGATTCCTTGTCAGTTATTTTACAGTAGGTGATATTTCAGCTGTATCGATTTAAGAGATTAATATCTCCATTATATTTCCATCTCTCAGTACTGAGGGGACAAGCCTTAACTTCATGTTACTCAAGAGTGTTGTGTAAGGTTTCTGGCTGGAACCTATGGTGCAGTCATGCACTGTCTCAGCATATTGACTAGTGTGCTGAAATGCTGATGTTTCTGAAAAACTATTCTGAAAATGCTGTTCTGGAATAGCAAAATCTGTAAAAGCTAGATATTGAAATCTGAATGGCTCAAGGGATAAATAATGAGTCATTCACTTCTACTTTGCCATTATGTCTTGAGTTTTGGTATAGTAATGGTGAAACATAATGATGAAACATGTCTTATGGTTGTTTGTGGAATGAATACTTTTCAGTCTCAGTCCAACTTCCACTGAACATGCGATCATGTGGAAGGAAGCTTGAATTGCCATTACAACTTAACTCTGTGGATAAACAGTTCATTTTATGCAGCTTTCAATCCACTGACTTCTGTAAGAGCTAAAACATTCTCATTTGGCTTAACTCTACTATTATAGCTGATTATGGAGTATGTACCTAGGAAATTGCCTAAAAGGTATTTATATGTTAATAACTTAAGATATTTAGTCACAAACAATTATAAAACAATCAAAAAGTGTAATAGTAATATCCTAAGGAGAGGAGAGTACAAATTTGATGGTTCGAGTTCAATAGGGCTTACAAGACTCAATAGACAAGTGTTCTGTGACTGAACACCTGCTAAAAGTTAAAAGACAATATAAATAAACTGTTCTTTCATTTTCTAATGCACAGAACAAATTTGTTGCTTTCTAAGTGGATTGGTAATGACAATAATTTTAACAATGTAAACCAAACATTGCAGAAAATTTAATTGATTTCATGAGCTATTAAATGTTTGCGAAAACAGTGTCTCTACTTGGTGTTGTGCCATTATTAAGATTAATTTTGTCGAAGAAAGTCTCGGAAAGCTAATTACATATGATCAAATACTTTCTGAAAATAGGACCACTTTAACTGCAAAATTCTTTAATTGCTATGAATTTTCATACATATTAATACATGTATGATTTATACACAGTGAATGATATGTATGTATAGCATATATCACAAAAAGTACACCTTCAAAGTATTTCCCCCCAACATCAAAATTGCAGGACTTGCCTGCTTTTACTTTCTGGAAAATTTTATACCTGTCAGGATGGAAAAGCTAAAAAATTTATTACATTATGAACATTAAGATGAAACACTTGGTTACATTAAACTGTTTTTGGTTTTATAGTCTATTTTAGGCAGGATCTCTTTTACATCAGTCATCAGTAGAGTTAAAAGATCTTCAAAACCTGATTCAAGCATGATACAAAACCTATTCATCAAGCCAGTGACTTAATTGTTATTTCAGTAGATATTGGGGTCCTGGTGAGCTCCCAGGATTCCAGTAAGCCCTTTGACAAAAGTAGGGAAGGTAGACTGAACACTCCTGGAGTTTCTGAGTTCAGAATCAAGCAGAAAAGTGTATTTGAAGGGGAAAAATGTGTTTAATGTATCATAGCCTAAATAGCCCATATAAAAATGTTTCAAAGTCAGTTTTTCCTCTTTGCATGTTAGATTTAAGCACAATGAAAGTCTGTATATGGGCTAGGAATAACTACACTGCTGACTTTGCAGTGAGCATAGGTTGAATGAGCATCATTTGAACGCTACCTGGAACAAACTGGCACCAGTTCTTTGCATATCCTAGAAAATATAAATAAGTTATATTTGTGTAACATGCAAAATGCAGACCTAGGTATTGATTCCGCAGTCACAGATATGCTGTGTATTAGTCTTAATGTACTAATGATTGCCTGGAGCAAAACAATAACGAACAAAAAATATCAGCATTGGCTATCCATCAGCAATATCAGATAAATAGTGTGGAAACAATTTATCAAAATTTATCTTCTTACTACATTTTGATCTTATTACTAGCAACAATCTCATTCACCATCATTCTGTATAGCTGAGGTGTCATACAAAAAGGGCAGGATTACTACAAGTTAATATGCACTCCATGCTAATCTGTTAACGCTTCACTATACTACAGGAAAAAAATAGCACTTTTTAATGTTGCTTTAGAAGTTAAATGTCTCATCTAAAATAAAAACAAGCAGCTACTCATAATAGCACCTTACATTCTACGAAAGTGGAGAATGCAGATGAGCAATACCAGATATGTTGCTTACTCTTTGTTTCTTCTGTGGTACAGTTGTTCTTTCGTAAGGACAGGTGAATCTTGAATCTTTTTTTTCTAATGTGCAAGAATTACTATTCAGTTTGTAATCAACTACCTAACTCGGTGTGTATACAAAGGATATCTTATATTTCAACAGGGAACATATGTGCAACTAGGTAGGATGGAGTACCTAGTATGTGTGTTAATGAGCCATCTCATTGGAATAGAAAGGGACAGGCTGAACAAGGTTGGGTTCACCCACATCGTCCTCCTTCAAAGAGTAAAGGGAAAAGGTGGAGGGTGTCAATATTTTCTCACTCCACACAGTTTTCCCTTTTAACAGTGAAAAGCACTAAGAGGGGGTAGTTCTGATCCTAAATTTAAGAGATGTGGCAACAGGGAAGAGTTAGTCCCCAGATACAAATGACACAGAGAAGGATTTTGGTATTGCTAAATGAGAATATTTTGGGGCAGAAATCCTTGGAAAGAAGATGTGCCAAAAATACTTGCAGAGAAGGTTCTAGAAAAAGAACTATCCAGCACAGAAAATCAAGTCAAAGGTAGAGGAATAGTTTAGCAGCCTGTAGCATGACCAGCTCAGGGCTCAGACTCAAATTGTTTGATGAAAATCTGTCAGCAAAACAGAATTATGTATATGCCTGCAGTCAGAGTTTTCTCAGTAGCGCTTTAGTGGTTCGGGGGCATCTGAAGACTACAGTAAGCTAAGAAACCAAACATTAGTCTTGGTTGAATTAAGAAAATAAGCTCTTGAGAACTTTTGAGCTAGTATGTCTCTGAATTCAAAATCTTCCTTAGAAGTTTCAATTTGCAAACTGGTATTGAAAATGGAAGAGACACTTAGCTGATTGATCCGATTGTCACAGGTACTTTTTTCCTGTCAAGTAGCACAGGAGTTTATTGGCAGCCATGGTACTGGCTGAGCTGAATGTTTGTGTGCCATACAGTTTGAATGGATTGTAAACATGGGAATAAATACAGAAATTATGAAAGTGAAAGCTTGATCATTTCTCTCTGCAGAAACTTCTAGCAAGATAGGAATACATTTAGAATGAGAAAAATGTGAGGGAAGGGTGTCTAATCTGGATCAGAATAGCATATCTGAACAGAAGCTCTTGACATGCTGCTTGCATTCAGATCAGGCTTAATAATGTTAGGACTTTTGTGCTCATTTCCTTTTAGGCTTTTGCCAGTAAAGAAGTTATTTTAAGTGGAGGTGCCATAAATTCTCCACAGCTGCTTATGTTGTCTGGGATTGGCAATGCAGATGATCTAAAAAAACTGGGGATCCCTGTTGTTTGCCATCTTCCTGGTAATTTTATTATTTCTTTTAACCTTACATCTTCCTGTGGTTGCAATTCAAAGACAATTAAATGAAATTGTAGTCATATGTTTGAGTTACGGCCTAGCCATAAAAATGAGTCCATGAAATTCAGTTGCCTTTATGTCAGGTTGTGTGGACTAAAAAGTAAGTGTTAAAAATCAGTGGAAACATGCACTGATTTTAGAACTGAGCAATAAACTCCTACACTTTCTTCACTACATTTGATAGTGAAAAATACCTTTCTGAAAAATACCACTGTGTACTTTTTAAGTAAAGCAGCATACTTAGAATTTAGAATTTTGAATGAGTTTTGATCCACAACAGATTGTATAAACTCCCACTGTCATATCTATTCAAAGATAGAAGGAATAACATGAACTTTTCCTAAAAACCAGAAAAGCTAGTACTGTATTTAGAAGTCATATCTGGCAATTTTAGAACAAGTGATATGTCTGCCATTTAACTTTCTATTTTCATTCTAGTTATGCTCTGTTTATGTAAAACCTTATTCTGACATGAGCAAAAGGCTGGTATGACTCATGGTCTTGGTCTTAGTCATCACTGCCCTCGTAAGAGGTTAGTTTAGTTCCCATTTATGCTGTTTTCTGGTTGCAAATGTTGTGTATAATTGTGCCATGTGGAATAACTTTTTTTTTTCCTTTCTTCTCCCTCCTCCCCCTTTCTACTCTCCCCCAGGAGTAGGCCAGAACCTTCAAGATCATTTAGAAGTGTACGTCCAGCAAAAGTGCACCAAACCTATTACTCTATATAATGCACAAAAGCCAGTTAATATGGTGAGGATTGGTCTAGAATGGCTTTGGAAGTTTACAGGTATGAAACAAAGTATGCAATCATTCTACCATTGATTGATTTACAATTATTACATCCTTTTATCCATGAATTTCAAAGTCTGGGAGCCTTCATATATAATTTTTTTCATATTCTTGAAAATAACTGGAGCTTGCAAATGGACTTGAACTATATTTTTTTTTCTAAATCAGAATATTTTGAAACAGTTATTATATCTTAGGTAACAAGGGTGGGTTTTATACACTTTTTTAACATTTTTATATCTCATTTCTAGAAAAATTCTACATTTAAAAATCTCGGTGCTACTGAGAAAAGCTGTTGTAAAAAATGAAGAAAAAATTCTGTTTGAAATAGAAATCATGTCAACAAAAACATATTGTTGAGCTGAATTAAGTTTTCTGTATAATTGCCCCAAAAGAATTAGTTTGTTGCTCTGGTCAGAACCCTTTAGGCTTCCATGTAAAACAGAAGTGACTTTTGTTAAAATAACACACTCATTTTACAGTAACCCAGCTTAAGTTGTACCATAAAAAGAAGATGTGAAAGTAATCCTTGAAATCAGTAAAATGTTAGTATTTGACAACTTACGCTGGGTATATGTGGCTTTTTACCATGCAAATAAATATTGAGGGCTAACTTAGGGTTTTAAATGGCTGTGAAAATAACATGAGGGGCATTGCAGGCTCTTCATCTTTCCCCTTCAGGGTAGGTACTGTGGATGGCTCTGCCACTTACACGTGACTGATAGGATAACTATACTGCATGTCATGGAGCGTGCAGTGCAGTAATACCAGGATGCTGTAGTCAGTTCCCTCTACACCTGTTAGGATCCTGGGACCAAATCCACCTCTAAAGTTAGACTCTAGGCCTGCTAGTTACAGTGAGATAACTGTAACATCCCACCCTCAAATAAGTGGGATTTCCAAAGTTATGCATATTTACATTTATCTTGCAATTAAAAAGTGATGCATATTGCTTAAACTACAAGTTATTCATAATGGAGTTGTGTTCCTTGCAATTGCCACTATATATGTAAATTATTCATAGTAGTGAAACCAAGGGTTAAGAAATGGATTTCTTGCTTTTCTGTGGTCTTTTAATGGCATTTTCTCTCTCATTTACACTCTCCAGGTGAGGGAGCCACTGCCCACTTAGAATCTGGTGGGTTTATTCGAAGTGAACCAGGGGTTCCTCACCCCGACATTCAGTTCCACTTTCTCCCTTCTCAGGTGATTGATCATGGCCGGGTTGCTTCCACAATGGAAGCTTACCAGGTGAGTTGTTGAAGAACATATTCCAGTAATGTTCTGTAGCAATTACCAAGGAGGCTTACGCTCTATTATAAATATGATAATTTGGCTATATACTGAAAAATACTTTGTTCGCTATAATACAAAAGAGCTGGCTTAACCTCCTACATTGGGGAGAAACCATGAGCTTGTTATCTGAGATTGCTACCAAAATTATGTTACTTTTTATCTCTGGAAAAGTAGGCAAGCATTGAACTACTCTTCAATTATTTGCACTACTGAAGTGCCATAGTGCTATTGATTAGCATGCCATTGTGCTAGATGCTGTACAAAACTAAAACAAAGTGTCCCCTGTTCCACTGCAGTTTAGGCAGAGGTTTAAGCGAGAATGTTTGAGGCCACTCATTTATTCATTAGCACAAATCTAAGCCCCATTTTAGACTATGATCTTGTTCCAAAACTCTGTGCTAATGCTGGGGAACTGTCACTGTTTCTTCTTGCTAATCTCTTTTCTTCAGTGATGGTAGTAATTTGGTCTGCGTGCTGATTGTATTAGAATGCTCTGCTACTGCTAAATTGGAATGGTTGTATTTTAAATTAAAAGAAGAGCTGTGAGATGGTGAGACAGGTATATTCCCTTCCACTTATGGAATATCATATTTACAACAAATTTGTATAAAATGGAAAAATGTTCAGTGGCATTTCCCATTGTCTCCCTTTAACGTTTACATTTGCTTAATTTGTAAAGACCATCCAGCTTGCAAAAAAAAGTTCATACTGAATTTGGAAATACGTCTGGTGGGATTGTGTCATGAATATAGTGTGAGTGTTGCAGGTCCACGTGGGACCCATGAGGAGCATGAGTGTGGGCTGGCTAAAGCTGAAGAGTACAGACCCAAATGACCATCCTATCATTGAGCCTAACTACATGTCAACAGGTAAATGCAGCCTCTCCTTGCTCTGATGTCAACTTATTTCCTGCCTGTTTCAGTAGCAGATTTTCATATCTACTCAAGACCAGTTCAGAAGTGGTGTTTGGTGCATTGTTATTTATTTCTCATTTATAAAAGTCAGTATCAAAAGAGGCCATTGTGCAAAGCACTGTATAAACCAAAAAGAATTTCCTGTGGGGATGCAGTCAGGGTTCTTAGCGTTTGCTGCATCATGCTGTTCATTTCATCCCCTCCTCTGCTTGTGAAGGAATGGAACTGGTTTGCTTCTTTGTGCTGAGACTTGTGTCCTTGGCTAGACAGTGGGTATGGTGAAATAAAGAGCAATTCTTCATAGCTCATCTATTGCCTTTTGGGATTGTGCAATATAAGTGACAGCTTTGTTCACAGTGAATGTAAACATCTGTGACTTTGGAAAATACCCTACTTCATTACGGCTTTCAGCAATAAGTGAGAGACTTTCCCTCTTCTTTTTTTCTTTGATACTATTTTTTTCTGTTATGCACTCTGTATGTATTATTAAATTAACGGTGTACTTACAGTTTTCTTATTTTCTTTTCATACAGAAAGAGATATTTGGGAATTCCGCCAGTGTGTCAAGTTGACCAGAGAGATCTTTGCTCAGAAAGCTTTTGAAAAATTTCGCGGGCCTGAAATTCAACCAGGAAACCATGTTCAGTCTGACAAAGAAATAGATGCTTTCATAAGGCAGAAGGCTGATAGTGCTTATCATCCTTCCTGCACCTGTAAAATAGGTCAGCCTTCAGATAGCACTGCTGTAGTTGATCCCCAAACGAAAGTAATTGGAGTTGAAAACTTGAGAGTAGTAGATGCTTCAATAATGCCCAGTGTTGTCAGTGGAAATTTGAATGCCCCAACTATTATGATAGCAGAGAAAGCTGCAGATATAATTAAGGGCCTCCCATCGCTTCAGGAGAAAAATGTTCCTGTATATAAGCCCAAGACCTTGGAAACACAGAGATAAACAAATGTTCTCATCCTTTCACATCTTTTGCTACTTAGGCTTTCATCAGCGTGTTGGTATCTCACACTGAACATGCCAACAAAATAAATACCATGCAAAACAACATATTCCATTAGAATAACATTAATTTGAACCATTCTCTTACGTTAGACTACCTATTCATTTTTTTAATCAGTCGGCTTAAGCTGCTTATTTTAGTTAAACATGACCTTTTGTGGTACAATTCAAATTTTTTGTTGAAGAGAAGCTATTTCTAAATGACAAGACAGTTGTGCACATAAGCCAGAAATACTGTGCAATTGCATGAGGAATGGAAGAGATTAATGTGTGTTTTGAAAATCATTATGATATGCCTTGTTATTTAAAGGAAGGATTTTAACTGCTGTGGGTGTTACCCAGGATAACAGCTAGTCAGTAATCCCCACATCCTGCAAAGAATGGTTAAGTAAATGTAAGCACTTGTGCAGTTTCATATTCACAGGCCAAAGTAGTTCGCATCTGAATTCATAGGACAGAGAGAGGAACCTGCGTGTGTTCGGAATTTGTCAAATGTGGGTTTTTTATGAGAAGAATGCACTGTTTACAAATCCTCACTGAAAATTCACCATACTTGGTAGCCTTAACTGTATATGTAGTATTCAGAAAGAAGACATACATTGTATTTATCAGAAACTTATTTTTCTAAAAAATGCAGACCAGGAGCTGATATTTATAAAAATATACTGGTCTTTCTCCTTGCTTTTTTCGCAAGGAGCTCAGTAGAATTCACTTCACATCTTAAGCTGATTTAGTTGTACCACTTTATCAGTTAGCACAGTAAGAGATCTGTACTTCCTATAACATCCTTAAAGTTACTGGTCCTTGGTCAAAGATGAGTGTTTGGAAAAGATACTTCTCAGCAAATATTCTGAACGGTGCCTTACTATCACTCAAATTTTATTAAAAAAAATTACAGCCAAGATAGATTTAAAATGAAAGGTTACTCAAAGTAACTGCATAAGGTCAGATATTGATGATATAGGAAGAGATCTTTTTAAATTACAAGGCAAGTAACTTAGTGAATCAATGCTATATTTTAGTTAGGACTTAAATCTTTGTTTTACTATCTTCAGATGTGTAAAGCAAGATACATGATCTTTCATAGCTCCTTTCTGTGTCAATCTAACTTTCAGGTACTGATTTTTTTAAAAAAAACAAATCTAAAGAAACTGAACTCATGGAATGAAATTGAATCCATTGAATTGTTTGGATTTATTAAGTATTCCAAAATAACTTCTGACTAAGCAGCTGTTAAGTTATAAAGTAAAAGCTTCTGTAGCCTACGATTGCTCAAGACTTGTGGTAAACAGAATACTTTTTTTGCAGAAAAAATGGAATTTTACACCATTTGAGCAGATTGTAAAAAAACTTGCTGACTCAGATGTTGGCTAGAGGGACAACTGCAGATGTTTAAGGCACATACTTCTACCTGGTGCTGCTGGCTGTAAGGCAGTGGTTGGAAGCCCTGCTGCTAACTGAGGGAAAGGACTTAATTCATTAGAGTATCTGCGTAAAAACAAACAAAAATACTGAAGATGGAAGATGATAGCAGTGAACTCTGCTCTAAAAGGAGACAGGTAAACCCTTTCTATGTATGTAATGCATTCTTTTGGAATGAGAGGAAGAGGAAGAATATTTTAAGTCATAGGTGATTGATTAGCTGTGTTAATAAGACAAGTCATCTGATGCAACTGTGCGTTTAAGGAAAGCACGAACTGTGGATGGTGTACATTTTATGGCAAATAATTTTTATTCAGCACCTGTGCTTTTGAGATTTTCATTTAAAGGTATTCAGTAGGTATATTCATGTCATGTGGAATACAAAGTATTAGGATACTTAGAGTAATATATAGTGGTGAGACTTACCGCAGTCCTATGCAGTTGAGAGGGGAAGCAATTTGGAAAGACAGAATACTGAAGTTCCTGCATTTGCAGATTTATAACATGGGTTTCCACTCTAGGCATGCAAGATGGGAATTGTTATTATGCAACTGCAGAGGATTAACTAGCCACTGTCTTACATAACTTATTACTGAACACGCACAGAGCTATCCTCTGCCATTATGTCAAGCTCTAAAAAGATGAGGAAATAGCAAGACATGCCAAACTGCATGTATGTCTTTCGTTCAGGTACACATTGCTGCATTGTGCAATCAGATAATCGGGCATTTCTGAAACAATTCTTGCAGTTCTAAACATACATAAGAACCTTCCAGATTCCTCCCCTCCTAAACACTTAAATATTTTCATTGGTGTGAACCATAGTTGCTTCATTAATTTAGGCCTCACTGCTATAGAATGTTGAGGCTCCTTCATGCCATTCCTTTGATACAGTGCTAAAAAAATGGCTCAGGTATTTGGAAGTTTTGTTGCCCTGGGGAAATCTTTAGGTAGCATCAGGCTACCATTAGTTTCTCCTGCATTGTATCTGGTTGCTGATATTGAATTCCTGTTAAAATTGTTCTTACTTCTAGCAGAGTCAATCTGCTAAGGGATATTTAGAACAGGTACAAGATATTCTAACATGCTCTGTGGAGCACTGGCAGTCTGCTAGCTAAAATTAACCATCTTCTACACCTTATAGGATTGCTGAACACAGGCTGATAATTCCAGTTTAACTTATTTAACAAAATAATACAGCGTATAACTGAATATTATTCCCAGTTCTACCCAGATATAAATTTTCCTATAAATCCACAGATGATATTACATTATGTATTCAAACCCAGTTAACTGTAAAAGCTGTTTGATGTAAGAATTTGGAAGTTACTAGACCTGCCAGCATGGCTTGAACCAGCAGCGGTAGTGCGAGTGAGAACACCAGCGTTTCCATGGTAATAGCTTGATGCAGATGCTTCAGACACAGTTGGAGGTCTGTGGCTGGGGACAATGTGATTAAGAAAGAAAAGTAACCAAAAATGTTTCTTTCATACACGTTTCAGTTCAAGTTGCCTTAGTATGAGAAGTGCTGTTAAAAGCAGCAGAAAATAGCTGTATATGTAAAACTACATTATATTTCATTTATGTAAGGCCTCTCAAGGTTTTGTACACCAGAACTTTTGATGTTTCTGCATCTTAAAATCCTTTCCAAATGTCTGATTTCAATTAGTCTGCAACCAAATGAGGCAGCTATATATACACTGGAAAACTGGAAAGTGGGCTTGCAACATGCATTTTCTATAAAATAAATATAGAAACATATTTTGAGGAATAATAAAAGCACTTACACTTTTTTTTATAGTTAAAATGAAGAGTTATTGTAGAGAGAACACAAGCATATCTTATTACAGTATAATTTTTAGTCTCTGTTCTTCTGTCATCCAAGCTCCAAAAAAACACCACTGTTCAAATAGGAATATATTCTATATATTCACTTTTTCAGTGAATTTCCTTCACTGTAAAAGACTTAGCAATGTTTAATTCCTTACTAATGTTTTCTGTCATTATATACATATGTAAATAAATCTGGAAAATCATGAAATATGCTTTAATTGTTCAGATAACTTCCAGTTTTTCTGTATTGAGTAATTACTATGACTGGCAGTATTTTAAGGGTGCCATTTACCGTGTAATTGTGCATGCATTGATTACTTTTTCCTATATACTTCTGTAATAAAATTGAACAGGTATTCTATGTATCCATATATATATAATGTTCTCCCTTAAACCATTCACTATACAGGACATGGTTTGCAACTAAATTTCTTTCATCTTTTTTTTTTGTAAGGACTGTTTTCTCATAGGATAGCATATCTGCCCAAAGAGTCTCTTATGCGACTATTGAAAACTAAGGACTAACTATACTAGCAAGAAAATACAGTGAAGTCAGCGTATTGTTTTCTGTCTCCTTGGATAAACGATTAATTAAAAAAATTGTCATTCAGCTCAATCGGCTGAATTTGATGTGCTGTCAAAAGTCCATGCAGCTAAGTAACCTGGTCTGGGATTTTTTCCTCCTTTTTTTTTTAATGTTCAACTTTGTTTGCCTTAAAGGCGGTTTTCAGAAGTGGGTATACCACAGTAGATGGAACTTTGAAAACTACTCATTGTTATTTCACAGTGACACCAGATCCAGAAAGCTCCATTTTGGTCTCCTAGAGTTTGTTTCTGTAAGCTGGGAAAGTGTAACAAGGTGACTGCTGCTGGGTAACCTACCCAAGTGTTTCCTGGCAGACAGCATGAAAGATTTGTTCTGATGTTGTAGGGGATTTTGGTCAGATTTTCCTAATTGTTTCCATAGATCTGTATCTAGGGAAGTAATAATCCCCTAGACAGTAGGGGAGTAATAGTAGCCCTTTTCATATAAATACTCTAATCACTTTCTGGTTAGTAGCAATCATTCATAAAAGACTTGCATGCTATGATAGTGTAGACTGATGACTAAATTTCACACATTCCCTCCCATTCTTCAAACCATGCAAACAGAATTTAACTTTTGGAGCTTCTTGGTGAAAAACTATTAGTAAAAGGAGTCCCAAGTATAATAAAATTATTACACAGTTTTATTTTGAAGAACATTTTGCATTTGTTTTAATACAAAATGATGTAGGTCAAGAAATAATTTACAAACCTTTAAGTTCTTATCCTGGCATTTGAAATAAGAATGATTTCAGAGGAAGTCTGTAAGCTATTCATAGGAAACTGTCATTATGTACAAAATGTTTATTGACATGTTTTAAACATGACATTTGTAAAAATGTGAACTGGATTGCTATCTAGCATATGAACTACAGGTAAAACCTGATAAGATAACTTGTTAGAACAAGTCATTGTTATCCAGTGCTAACAAAATAGACAGTAGCTTTCAGTGGTTTTTGATTTTCCTCCAAGGTCGTTTCAGCCTCAAAGACATTTCAGGGTTTTACTGCATTGTGAACAATATCTAAGCCCTCTCTTGATTGCATAAAAATAAATCTTTGAAACAGTACACATAGAACAACAGAAAGGTAGGCAATAAAATAGTATACTTCTTATATCAAGGTTTTTGGTTCTGTGAAGAATCATTTTATCATATTTCTTTTCTTTCCAAGCAGAGCAAGTAGTACTGAAGTAAAGTGTTTACATTGACCTATGAAATATTTTCTGCCCAAGATGCTTCCTATCAAAGTAGGGTATGTAGGTAATATACTTTGTCAAAACTAATTGTCTCATGACCAGTAATACCCTGGCATGAACTTGCCAATTTTTTAATGATTTTAATATTTATTTTTAGCATGGGATTAATACAAAAATAAAATTAGAGCTTATTTTTCAATCAAAAAAGTTAAAATAACTTTAAATCTTTCACCTTTCCAAGTATAAGACTGTAAATAGTCAACTGTGCATCCCTTATGCAGAGAAATTCGACTCAATTATTAAAAAAAAAAAAAAAAATCTGTTCTGTTGCCAAGTTCAATCTTGACACTTTATCCCAAAAAGAGATTTACACTGAGAGGTGGCTCTATTTAAATATTTATGCTATAGATCTATATATTCCAAGTAAAAATACTTCTATCTAGAATTCTGTGGAGAGTTACAATAATTAGGGTCCATAAATATTGCTGCAGTTCAATTACGGTACAATAATTACAAAATATAGAACATCTCTTTACAAATACAAATCGTTGTATATTACAATTCATTTACAATAATTTCTACTATATAATTTTTAGCAAACTATCTTATCTAATTCTACTATAACCTGGTTGCAAGTGCATTAGTAAGAATGCAATTATTCCAGTATATTTTGCCCTTAATGTGATAGTCATAAAACAGACTATCTGAATGATATTTTCCTATGTAAACTGGTGTTACATATGACAGATTATTTATTTAACTTCTTTTTCCAACGATCTCTAACAGGTAGAGCATGACAAACTGTATTTTAGAAGAGCATTAAGAAAAGAAATCAGGAGGCAAGTTTGAAAACAATGTTAGAATGGATATGCAACGGGTAGCTGATATGCTATTGAGTACTGAGGTAATGACATTAGTGGTTGTCATCACTCATCTCATGTTGCTATTTCCCACGCAATTTTGTGCTGGACTTATACAGACATTTTCATTGACAAAATCCTGCTCTACTATGAAGGACAGCAGCACAAGGTTGAAAGACAAGCAAGATATTACACCTCAGAATCCCGCTATAGCCCTCAAAAAACTGATTGTCACAATCTGCTTGGTTTCAAAATAACCTTATTCCTACAGAGGAACTGAAGATTTTGTGGGAGGAGACTTCACATACTGCAGCTCTGATCACATTTCGGCAACCTGGAGATAATAAATTTATTAGTTATGGCTTCCTTGAGGTGTGACATCACTTGTACAAAACGTGATTGGTTATTCACTCCAGCTAGTGCCTAGCATCTTTAAACTATGAGGCACTTTTTCCTGTTATTAGAATCATTTTCCTTGCTAAATACTATAAGCTTGTAATGCATATCATTTCATCAGCTAAATCTTCTTCATATCGTCCCGTTTCTGGTTCTTCATCACTGTAGCCAGGACCAAAATCTTGAAGTTCATAATCTTGTCTGCTTAAAATGGGAAACATATCCCCGTTGGTCCCATTGCTAATGCTTCCATTGAGAAGATTACTTGCTGCACTTTCCATCTCATCAATAGTCATGTCACATGCATCAGCGATCTCGTGTTTTGTAGCTGAAACAAACTTAGGGTCCTTTGCATACCTTCCTAGGCCTTCAGATATAAGTACCTGGCAGATGGAGGGGAGAGAATGAGATATACAATGGAATTACAGGAGAACAGACAGGTCATAACAACGTTTCTCATTTGTAGAAATACTAGAAACCCCATGCTGAATCACTACAGCAACCCACAGCAAAACTGTATGTGTAAAGAACAATCAAATCAATGGCTCCAAACCACACTGTATCAGTTATGTGATAATGTGACTGATAATGCAATACATCTGACTTTTCTCTTTAGAAATTTGGGAGTAGTCTTTGATAAACATCATCATCAGGCTGATATACTAAAGACAACAATTAATATATGTCAGATGGTGCAATTAGAACAATTGCATGAAACACAAAATTTTAGATACATTTTCTGTACTTTAGAGTATGTGGAAGAAAGATGAAGTCCCATTTGCAAATAAAATGTAACCAAGTGTATTGTTTAGCTCATAGCAATGGAAAGGAAGTGACAGATGGAAGCAAGAACAGTAACTATGATTCAGAAATGCTATATACTCTTTATCCTCAAATCTTTTTTAATATAGAAGGGAATTCTTAACATTCTTTAGTACACCTGCAAATTAATCCTTGCAGTTGTTATTCACCTCTCTGCATTTAGTACACTCTATGAATGAGTTCTTGATCTTTTATTCAGATTACTGCAAAAATGGTGATATATTTCTATAGAAACAACAGAGAGAGCAGGCATATGCATCATCTCTTCCCTATCAGCCGTTGTGGAAGGACACTTCATAACTGATCCTCATCTAGAAAACTTAAATTTCAAATCTCTTTGAAATCTCTAAAGTTCTCTAACACACTAATGTTAAAATTTGGATTCAGTAGAAATCATTTACTACATGACAACTACAAATAAGTTACCCTGTCTTTACCTAAAACCAGTTTAGGGCTTTGAAACTGAAAATGCCACATTTTCAGAGAGATAATGTGAACTGAATTATATGCTTTTTCAAGTTAACACAAAACCTGAACAGACAGACACTCTTGGCTACTTCAGAGGTTTCTGTAATACTTACCGCTTCTACCAAACTGTCTGCACTCCTCTGTTTGTCACTATGTTTATGCCTAAAGTCATTAGGTACAGTTAAATTGGCTGGTGTAAATGTTCGGTAGGAAATATCGGGGTCATCTGTGTACCACGAGCTCCTATGCAAGGAAGGCAGGCTACCATTCATATGCTCTGTAGATTCAGTCCTATCAACCTGGATCAGAGGTGTGTAATACGGAGTACGGTCCCTGTTGGGAGGGGTTGCAGGTGGGGTAGCCCAGGAACGCGTTGAACGACTTGGTGAATGTTTATGAGCTTTGCTGGAATCCAGACCTGCAACAGCCATGACCTGGTAAGGGGAAGAATTTTGGAAGTTAGTGATTTCAAATGGTCAGTCATACTCAGGTCTCATTTCAGCAGCTACTTCAAACCAATTGTTCAGGTAGCAGCTACGCAAAGTTAATGTTTTCTGATGTTTAATGGTCATGTAAAGGAGTAACAGGACCAAAATTGGTAAATTGACAGGATAAAGTGGCATTTTTTCTATTATTACTTGGATCACAAAATCTTGGTGTTAGCATTAATAAAGAAAAATAATTGCTTATACAATACATCAAACAAAGAAAGCAAAGTATAGAAACATTCCTTCTGTCCTGTAGGGACAGGATAGGAAACTGTCTGCATTTTCCAAACATTCTGGATGGTGTCTCTAGGCAATGGAAATTGCCATCTTCTCAGGCCCATGTCAGAGCTGGGCATTGAGCCTTGGAAGATGTCTATGTTGTGCTTGCAAATTCTCACAAGTGGAGCTGAGTAACTGCATAGGCAAAGATTAATAGACAGTTGTGGTATTATGCTGTCCTGGTCAAAAGTCCTTAGGGCATCCTGACTCTTTGTGGACACTTAAGAGACTCATAGGGGCAGACTGTTCCTTTTCAGTGTTTTGTAGAAGGTCAATGTTTGAGAAGCCTCATGTCTAGCAACTACAGGCCTACACTTGGCCTAGAAGTCATGCACAGGCAAACTACATAATACACTAGCACTGCTTCAAACAACAATGAAAGTCAGAAGTACACTACAGAAGCTGGAAAGATGTAATTCATTATTAGTTAAATAAAATCTTGTGTTTACCTGCTGTTGCATTAAGTGAAGTGGTAAAGCAGTGCGATGGTGGAAATTAGGAGAAAGTGGTATGTCATCTTGACTACTTTGTCGGCGGAGGCATTCAAAGTTAAAGGAAGATCGTCTATTTGCTACAGGGAAACCATAATTCATTAGGAAAATAAAATGCTTTTCCAGAATTCCAGTGTGAGTCAACTATCACACAAATAAAAACATATCCCCCAGTAAGAAGTAAGTTGTGCTAACAGAAGCAAGCAACTGGTTGTAAGATAAAGAATAGATTCATCATATGAACAAATGCAGTCCTAGGTAGAAGCCAGATGAGCAGCCTAACGTGACAGAATTTGAAACTGTTTCACAAAGCAAGCTTGTGTTATGCAGCAGACTGGTTCAGACACTGACTGAAGTTCAGAGTTTTGCTGTAAACTGCTGTGAACAGTGACGAAGAGCTTCATCTTTCCTTCCTGTGGTTTTAAACATTTTAATGAACCAGACTTCCCAAAGGAAATACCAAATCCCCAGTTCCTTGGAAGCAATGTGCAATATGAAAAACCATATCCAAGTCAAAGTTGACTCCTTGTCAATTTCTGTTACTTATGACAATGATAAGCCATGGTCTCTGCTGTTATGTATGCTGTTATTATTCATGTAAATACTAGAAAGGAAAAAATAGAAATCTAAACTGGATCAAGATGTTTGGCTGATGTGGAAATGTTTCAGCTGGCCTCAGTGAAAGCCTGCGGAACAATGGGAAGCAGCGCGTGGGTATCATTCCTGTGTTAGCTTCAGTGTGAAGAAAGCCTGGACACCGAACAGATAACGTCCTCACAGCTGCGAGCATCATAGTGGAAAACCAGAAAGAACCTGACCGTACAAAGCAATGATACAAAATTGTGCTCTCTTGAAACTTACTGAAACTATTCTTGTTATCTTTTTTCCCAGCACCAAGAATTTTGCGAAGAGAATTGAGGAGTTAAGTGCCATAGACTTAGGATTCCTCATAGTTATCACCAGACTCTTAATGCTGGATACTAACAATCAAGGTTTCTTGAAGAGCCATTAGACTAAAATGGGCACCTCCAGGAGGTGATTCAGTCCACTTAATGCAAACTTTGAATCTCTCTCCATTGTCTCTATGGTAAATCCAAATGCAGGAATGTAAGCCTTAGCTCCCGATCCTAAAAAATGCTATATGTCCCAATACCAAAATGCATAAAAAGCCAACCAAAAAGTTTCCTCATCCAAAACAAGACATTTATTTGCACATGCTTCTCCCTAGGAAAGGGTCTGAAAGAACGTCTTAATCATTTCTCAGTACACTTCTGGAAGCTGCTGAAATACTGTGGTGATGATTTTGGTATAGAAACCTCTAGAAAGCTTAGCACAGAGCTCAATTTACTAACTACAGTACTCAGACAAGGCACTGTATTTTACTTTAACTTGGACTGAATCCAGATGCTAGCAGAAACTCTTTAGTGCAATGTTGCACGTTCTTTCTTTTTTTTTTTTCTTTTTTCTTTCTTTACATGAGAACATCAAGGCTTCCTCCCAAGGCGAAACAGCCCATACACTAGTTACAAATAATAGGTTTGAGCTTCTTTTAAAATCTGCTGAAATACAGAGCCTCTAAAATTTCTCAACTGTATTGCTGAACATTAAATAAATGGTTATGACAGGAGGCCAGACTGTGCTCTTGTGCCATTTTACTGGGGTAAGTCAAAGTACTTGCTACATAATCCTTATGCAACTTAGATAAAAACTAGATCCTCTTATCCTAGGATATCAAATACCCTCTTATCTAGTATATTTATCTAGTCTCTTGTATAGGAGATAAAAAGCGTAAGCTCCCTCTAAAGAAACGTCTGATTCATACTGTCATCAAAACTTTATCAGAAAAGTTAAATGAATCCCAAAGGCTGCAGTCACAGGAAGCCTTCAACCCTCTCCTTGCAACACTTCCACGGGAAGAACCCAGGGAATTTTTGTAAGAACGTTGTTCTCCTGCAGTGTATGGAATGGATATGCAAAGCATCCATCTATTTCTTTGGCTTAAAATTCCTCTGCTACCAGAAAAGCTTGCAGAAAGGTGTACAGGAGTCTCTTTTCACAGTCTCCCCTTTGCTGTCCTTTCCTTCTACTACAGGAAGAGAGCTAGCAGCTTTCTGTACATTTCACTATCATTCATCTGAGTTATTTACTCTCTATATTGCAAGACTCGCATCCTTTCTACATTTTCCATCTGTGCCCCTTAAGGTCAGAAAGCCAAATAGCAGAGAGCATTACTAGTCTTGTCATAAGGAGCCGAGTGCCAAAAGTGAGGATCCAGCACTGACAGTATTGCTGAAGAATGTTGCCTTTATTATATAATAATATATTTTACTGCTGCCCTTTACTACAGCTTTCTGTAGCTTTAAACAATCCAAGACTACCTCAGACTTTGTATAACGATCCCACTACACTTGTCCCTGAAACACTTTTATTTTTTAAATCTATACCTGCAATTTCTTTAGGGTGTCTGAGACAGAAAAGGACTGAAACCCATTTTCCTACCCACGGGGTCCTTACAGTTATACTTCCGCAGATAAATGGACTGTGACTCTGGCTGCTAGCATCACCAGAATGAAAGACAACTCTGGTTTTGCTAGAAAGCCAATCCACCTGATAGCAGACAAAATGTGGAAACTCTTCTAGAAATGATCCTGTATTGTCTTGCCTGGATGGCACTGGTTAGATGGCACCATCCAAAGAGCGTGTAACAGACCTGGCTGTGCCTAAGAGTACTCTTACAGACACGATGGGGTTGCATGGAGGCGAGTGTTGTTTCTTGTGCACCAGCAAGGAAAAGCCCTAGAAAGAGGTTTATTTTGCACTTCAAAATGCCAAGTGCTTCCTCTCTGTGAAGTGTCAGAGGTTAAAGACCCAAATCCAAGAGTTTTGAATGTGTGCCTAGTTTCATCAGAGGATTAGCACTGCTAATCTCTGCAGTATGGCCTGGAACATAGAAAACCAAAATTACAAGATAAGCATGAGACCTTTTAGAAATGCAGGTAAAGCAATATTGTGCTTGAGATAAGGAGAACCCAAAGGAAAGATCTAAGGAGGAGAATAAATGAAAATTAAAGAAACAGGTAAAAAAAAAAATCAGTTGGCAACACTAATTCAGTCTATAAATTGAATCGTTTTCTCCCTGAGAAGAAACAGAATCTTAAGCATTGTTCCTGAGATGGCAAAATAAAGTACAAATGTCAATCTGAAATAAGGTACTTAGATCAGGATAACACTTTTATTTTTCACAGGGACTTTAGAAACTTGTGTTAAAAAGCTAAAGGCACTTTAAGGAAAAAAACACCAAAACCAAAGCACCATTAAGCTCACTCTTGGTTCTCTTTTTCCTGAAAGCTATCCTACTTCAGACTCTAGTGTTTACTAAAACAGTAGGAGGTAAAGATGTAAATGGCACTGATTACAGTGTCATTAAGCAGCCTGACTGTTAAGGGACAGGAAGTGCCAGCAGGTGAGTGGCTGGAGAGACAGTGGCACTGACTCACAGCAACACTGCACAGCTGTAGGTGTCAATGAAGGGCACAGGGACTGAAACCCTCTGGGCAAAGTTTCAAAGCAAACTACTGCTGCATTCTACTTTGCTCTCTCTTCATTTATCAAATCAAGTTAAAACTGGCAATTGAATTTGTTATTTCAATATTATTGGATGAGTGAGGCAAGAAATATTAGAAAGACGGACTTGTAAGCTAAGATCCATAGATTGTCTGAGCAGTCTCTCAGGATGGCTAGATATTTCTGCCATACACAATAATCCACTAGCAACAGTAATCAAGAAATAATTGAAATCCAAGTGAAATAGAAGCATTTTTAACCTGGAACATGTCTGAATGCATTTAAATAATTCTGGATTTGCAAACAAATTGTTCTTAATGTACTTACGTGTTGGTGTTGGAGGTAGCAGCCGTCTCCTAGGAGATCTTTTTGTATCATAACAGATCTGTGAATCATCTTCCTCAAAAAAACCATGTGGGTGATGGTAACCTTTTGGTCTTTCAAAATCTGAGTCATGGCAGTGATATCTACAGTGGTAATCATATATATGCCTGCATTTAAAATATAATAAAGAAAATGTTATTTCAGTCAGTTTCTGTAAATCTATTAGATCTCTTCTAGATTTTCAAAACTACTCCTTCTCCAGCAAGATAACCAAACATTACATTATAGAATTGCATGACTCAATTTTAAAATCCAGTTTCTGTGTGCAAACTGATTTTGAGATAGTGAGCATACACTTTGGTACCAGTATAGTTACATAGTAAGTCCTCAGGTGAAATTTTTATCAAATTATATTTTCAATGAAGTTATTCTTACCAGTACAGGCTAAAATGTAGGACCTCAGTTGTAAATTGCTTAAAAAAAAATAAAAATACTCTGTTCTACTGCCATGTGCTCTTGTGAACCCTGGGTAACATGTGGAGCACAGAAACTCAGAGAACAGAATTAAGCCTTTTACATTCTGGATACTTCCCTTGTCGAAAATCAAATCTTGGAAGGGTGTTATTTGACTGTAATTATCATATCAAAAAATTAGCAACCTGAGAATACTGTAAAATTTAGCTTTCATGCAAATCTTAGCTTTTACGCAAATCAATAAGATGCAGATTACGGTACCGATCTTGCCAGAATTCAGATGGCAAAGACAGTGAGTAGAGGAGGAGGAGAATTAAGCATGTCTGGCACTTGTGCATAGCCACTTTTGGATCTAAGATAAAATGGCAATGAATTCCTCTACTTCTGGGCTGGACTTCTAAATAAAAATTTTTTGACAGAAGTGGAGGATATTTTTGAGAAGTTACTGAATTTATTCAGCAGAAGGGAAACATAGCTATTGTAAGGAAGATGGACACAATCTACTCAAGATCTTATAAATGCATATGTCTTTCTACACCATAATGAGAAGGTGAATATTATGGAATTAAAAAAAAGTCATGAGATATTTGGGAAAAAGGTGCATTTTTTATTTTTTTTTTAAATAGGAAACCTTTCAGTATTATCAAATATAGGTTCAGGTTGATAGTCAGAAAATACTGGAACAGTCTCACATTTTAAAGACTAAATCAGGAACATCAGGACTTCTTCCCAAAGGAGCATCCAATCATTGCCTGAACAGCTGGAAACCTATTATTTATGTACAGGAGCAATCCTAATGTAAAGTTAGGACCTGCCTTGTTGCTGAAGCCATCCCTGCCTGAGGCCAATGGCACAGTGCTCAAATCAAACTAATCTGGTAATGCTCCAAGCCGTACTAACTTGGGAGCCACTGTTCCAAAATTAGAAAAACCCGCCCCAGTCCATTTCTGGAGAAACTGTGTGAAATAACATTGCAGGGAAAAGCTTAAATTTACCAGAATTAAATCAAGGCCTTTTCTTCTTAAATCTGAAATTAAGATATTGAATGCAAAGTTCACAGCAGTTAAATACACAGTATCAGGCAAGAGTTGTTAAAAACCACTATTGGACAGAAATACTCTAACTAGGATACTATTCTACTATTCCAAGTTTTGGCTGGAGAAGACAGAAATGAGTTAGAAAATGGAGGAGCCAGGTCATAAAACTAGAACTCTGTAATTACAGCAAGGAGCCTCAGATTAATACAGATTTGGATGTTATGCAGCCGTATAAATTTGTAAGAAATGCTAGTAGTTGACTAAAGTTCAATTGATGGCATTTCTGTAAAGCTTATGGATAAACCTTAAAAAAACATCTATTCCAAACACATTAAGGCCAGGACAGCTATGACAGTGTTAAATGTTTGTACTAAGGAGATAAAAAAACAGTATAAGAGGAGGATTATTAATAAAAAGGTATAATGAGAATTTTCAAAGGGAAGTCATCCAATTCTTTATCGGTCCAGCTAGTACTACCTTATGATCTCAGTCCATAGTTTACCAGTTTTACCTTTCTTTTTAAGTTAAATTAAAAGAAGAAAACTATTTCTAAAGGTTCCTCTCTCTTAGCTTGATCCTTCTTCCATTGTATGTGAAGCTTTATTTATAAATGAAACGCTTCTTTGGTTATGCACTGTCTAGTTTATACTCAGTTCAAAGGAACTTTGTGCTTTCCTTTGAATTTGGTACAGAAGTTTTGCTGGAGTCAGTCAGCACATGATGCCCAATACGAAAGATGTTTTGTACACACACTATTCCTAGTCACCATTTCACTTGCCAGCAGTTGCAGAGTATTAACTTCATGAGAGAATTTTCCATATAAGTGTGCTTAGTGAAGCCTTTACAGATATGTACCTAATTTATTGAAATATTTTTCCCGTTTTAACAATTATCCTCACCTGCTTCCTGACAACATACTGTCTTCCTCATAATATTCTTCTCCACTAAAATATTCCTGCTCTCCCAAATAATGATCATCATTGCAATAGTCTTGAACTTCACGTTCTTCACGGCAAATAGTAGGTCGACGCCCATCACCAGAGTCAGATCTGTAAGTAGCAAACAAATAATTATATTTTTATATTAATATAAAATATATATTGTATATTTTATACACAGTTCATTTAATATGCTTCCCAGAAAAAAAACCAGACAAGCATTAACGACTGTCCTGTTGTCAGAACGTGGTGTTACAGTAAATTGCATAGAACTACAGTTCAGAACATGACTATTTTATCTGTTCCTTAAAGACGACCTCCCTTTATTTCCATCCCCATTAAAATAGTTAATATGAGAATGCTCAATGAAGTCAAATATTTTTAAGACATTTTTACAAAATATAGATTCAGAGTACTTTGAAGAAACACAGCCTCTCTCAAATGACTGAAGTTGCCAAATGGCTAAAATATTAAGGAGCACTCACTGAGATATTCCAAGAAAAATCAGAAACAGATGTGCAAATCTAGATGTTAAAAAAAGCAATGCACTTCAAATAACACAATGTAACCTATTTTTAAAAGTTGCCTTAGAAAACATTCAGACCAGTAAAGATTTTGGGTCCCCCATAAATGGAACAGTACACATTAATATTTATAAAAGCTGAAGCCAGTGGGTTTTCCAGTCTTTGCAAGTCAGTTTTAAACAAAGGCTACCATTAAGTGTGATCTTTTGTCTGTTGAAAACTGCACAAACCTGCCTGGACTTTTAAAAGGGCTTGAATAATTTTGAACTTTACCAGAGGTTTATCCTTTTAGAACAGGCAGCGGAAAATCTGACTTAAAAATCGTCACTTAAGTTATTCATCATATGCATTATCATACAGTTAATTTTGGAAATTGTACTGCTTTAAAAAAAAAAGAAGAAAAAGGAAGGGGGGGAAAGAAACTACTTTGTGCTCTTTAATTATGTCAGAACAATATCAACTCACCTAATATATGTTTCATAGTAGCGGGTTCTATCCAGGTAAGCCATGAAAATAAGGAGAAAGATATTTTAAAATCAGGTAGTTCAGAGAAATTAATTGGTGATTACAGTGTACATTCTGTGACTAATCATTTCACTTTAAAAACTACTACTTTCAAAACTTATTAAAGTTATATGTTTCCCATACATCAGAGCTATGTTTCAAATACATTTCACACATCAGTAGGCAACAGAAATGAAGCTAAATATATGAATTAATTTCATGTAGCATAAGTTTTCTTATAGTGTATTTATAATATATAAATTTATTTAAAAGCAAATACATATTTGTAAGTTTACCTCCTACTGCTTGGTCTTCTACGTTTCTCATGATCAGTTCTGGAGTAGGAATGGTAGCCGTTTTCAGATCTATGCTCGTGATTTCCAAAATTTGTGTGTTTTCCATGAACAACTTTGGACACGTTGGCATTATTGAGATTGGCATTGGTTGAGTTTGGAACGTGCTTTCCTACTGAGTTGTGATGATGATGATTGTGGTATACAGAATTTCCTGCCTGAGGATATATATTTTTCTCAGTCTCACTTGCAGATGGAATTGAAGGCCGCTGAACATGTAAGGGACGGTGTGTGGTGTTGATCTGTTGAAATGAATCTCGTCTGTCACTGCTAATATGGTTTATATGGTTGCCAAAGAGGGCACCATTCCTCTGTTTTAGGGGAAGAGAAAGAAAAAATTACATCAGATACCTTAACAGAACATAATGTTGACAGTGGTAACTTTTCTCTCCTACATGCACACAAAGTAGCAATTCAAATAATGTGTGATTTTTCTTTCTAATTTTATGATGCTTCAGATGGGGTCTCCTGAAGTGATAGAGGTGGGATTGTGATAATGACAATATTTGTCTTTCAAGTCAACATTATGCTGTGATCATTATTCTTTTTCCGTACAACTAAATGTGACATCCGGCTTTCTCCACATTTTATTACGCAGGAGAAACCTAGATTCCCCATACATGAACATGCACCAACTTCCTTAGAAAGGGACGTGTCTGCTCAATTTTTGAGAACACTTTGGTGGAATTCGCTCCTATTCTCCCAGAGCATCAGTTTGCAACAGGCATCACTCAGACAGGATGGAGTGCCATGCAACAGCTTGCAAGCGTATCTCAAGTAGGTAACGTTAAGCTTTAGTGCTTCCATTCTTTCACCTTGCAGAGGTACAAGAAAGAGTAGTAACTCTTTATCAGCCCTGAGAGAGTGTAATGGATGGTGAAAGAGAGAATGAAGTGCTAAGTTATGACTGTGACATGCAGCTCTCTCTTTACATCTGACCCAGATTATGTAGCCTCCCTGTCTAGCCAGGTGTGGTCTTGGATGACAGCAGTCTGTCTTGAAGCTCAATCTAGGGAAGACAGGAGGTAATGATGGTTGGCAGAGAAATGCATCTACTGATGGTAGCTGCAGCACTGTCTCCAGTGCTGCATCCTCCTTTTTTGCAAAGGACAATAGCAAGCTATGGGGCTTCTGACATAATTACTGCAGAAGCATGCTTTTACATCTGCTTCTTCTGAAATGCTTGTGAAAAATTAAGTTTTCTTGCTGGCTGACAAATGGTTTGCAGATCGTTCCTGATTATAACACCAACTTCATGTGTTCACCATTAGACTGAATATCTATAGAGTAAAAGAGGAAAACTAATCTTTTTTTCTGATTGATTCTTATTGATATCCCTCACAGGAAATTGGAAATGGCATTTATATTTAGTTGACTGCTGTGTAATTCCAGGCATTCATTTTAAAATACGCAGCTCTGTGTCTGTTGTAGTTTGGCTGCATAGAATTTCATTCTCTTCTTCCTATCTACCACTGCAGAAGTTAAGACACTTGCAATTTTAAACCTTGCCACTATCAAAATTTGAGATGGCAAGGTTCATACCTTTTCTTAGGATTTGCCTAAGAAAAAAATAAGAATTAGTGAGAAAGAATTAGGGGCAGGAGAATCACCCTGCAGGAACTTCTTCCTAAATTTATGATGATGTGCAAGTGTCCTGGTAATACCATTTTTATAGATATAGATATACATAAAATATACTTATTTATAAAATATTTATATTGTGCTGATTTGAGGGGAGATTAATTATTATTATTATTATTATTCCATATTCAGGGATAAGCTCATTCTTTAATCTCATATTATACGATAAAACAATTCACGTAGCTGTGTTCTGACATTACTTTATAAACATCTTCCTCCTCCTCTGGATTGTTTTCCTCTGGTTCATCATCTTGCAAGTCACAGGATATAGCTCGGCGTATTTCAGGGCCAATATCATGAAGTGTCCTTAGTCCTGCCTAAATCAATGACAATATCATAATACATTAGGAATACAAATTCTTTTTTGTTCTTTAATTACAGGTGTGTTAATTTATTTTAAAGGACAGTTAACAAGTTTTTGTATCCTGACATCCATAGAGGATGCATTCTACTATATATCTCTTTACTGTTATTAATAAAAGGCTTATATTCCAGTACAACCCTGTTGAGGTGAGCATGTCTTTATTATCACAGTGTAGATCCTGACTAAAAGACCACTGATGTTTATGGAACCCTGTGGAAATGAAATTCATTTTATGATAAAGTTTAAGTAATCAGCAAGAACTATAATAAAATGCATTTCAATGAGATGCATATTTAATGTTAAAAACATGTTTGCAGCCTGTGTCCACAAAGGAAACACAAAGAGATCTTTGCTATAGCAACAGCAGTTTTAGCAGAGCTCAGATGGAAGAGAAAGCAGTGAAATAATTCCAGCTCATCTGCACTGCACTGTTATATGCAGATATTCGATTCAAAGCTTTAGTTTAGGACAAAAAACCATCTAGCTACAGCAGGCTGGACCTCAGCATATATTGGTTCATATTCCTCCCAAGCCTGCTACCACAAGCAACCTTTAGGAAAAAGCATAACGCTGAAACTGCCAAGGACAGACCTGCACGTTAGAGAGAAAACAGACATCATACTCAGGGCCAAGAATTCAGTGCTTTTGTATAGGCCTTACTTCCTTCAGAAAGGAGGTATTTTTCCTGTTTTAACTCTAGTTGTCATGGTCTGAAGCAAAAAACACAATCTTGTTCTTCCCAACTCTTTTTTTTATCTCCTCAGGTTCAGAAGAAATCAAAGATTTGTTCGTTTAGCCCTTTACTAACACTACACTTACCCTACTAAAAATCATGCACAGCACTTGGCTCAATTCTTGATTATGATCTAAAAACCTAACTTACTATTTTTCTACATTTTTTGATGCAGATGTGAGGGCTGTCCTAGCCCATCCGAGCTGTACTTCTATGGCATGACACTGACATTGCATGTTACTTGCCCTGGGGTGGCAGGAAGATGTGTAGAGAATTTTGTGTGTTTCAGAGCCCCAGATGGAGCTGAAGGACCTTGGAGGGCATCAAACGTGTCTTGGTCCCATTCAGGCTGCCTATCACACTCTTCCCTGGAGTACACCACAGCATCACAGTCAGGTTTCAGCTCAAAATGGAAATAGCTGGTTTGCTGGGGAGCAAAATGGCATTTATGCAGTGTGGGCAATCAGAACCTGGGAAGGGATGAACCTAAAAGCTTTGTATCTACCAGTGTAGATTTGCTTTAGGCTCCTCTTCGGGTTTCACTCATACCAGTATTTCACTTCCTGAAAACGGCACTTGACTGATCATATTAGCTACATGTATTTGGCAATTATATTTTCTTCCTCAGGGATGTACTTTGAGAGTTATGCTATAATTGAACAAGGCTCTAAAATTCATTTACTAGTGAGTTAATACACGTTTCATGAATACATTGTGCTTTCTCCCAATTCTTATGCTAATTGCATAGTCAAGACCTTACCAAGGTTGCTAATGTCATCATTTTGTAAGGTGCTAAAGGGAAGTAAATTTACCACTTTAAGGTACAGATTTCAAAGTAGAAGACCAAAGGCTTCTATTTATTTAGCAGAGGCAAAGACAGTATTTATTTAGCAGAGGATTACTATTATACTATGGTTATTCAGTCATTAGCAAGAATAATCACTTGCATTTCACACTCACTACCTGCTTATTTAACAGCAAAGAAAACTAGAAAGAACAAAACACCTCAACGCTTCACTGACACTTTAACATAAATATAAACTGAGGTTAGTATGAACGGAATACAATGCAAGAACTACTAAAATAAGAAAATAAGCATGCAGAAAAACAGCTGAATAGACCTACGCTATAGCAGTGAACATAAGAGACATAGTAGTCAAGTCGTGATTCCCCAGTGTTACTCATCTTCATAGAGCCCATCTTCTAACGCTGAAGCTGAGTGCAGTGCTCTGCAACTACACAAAAGCTCCGTGCTCTCAGTCAAACCCAGACTCCCTTCAAGCTAAGCCTTTCTGTGAACACAACACTCTCAGACAGCGGTATTATGAATTTTAATTCTGACAAAAAACTACTAGCTTATATTCCTGTCTGCCAAATTGTGACAAAGTACCACAAATACATGCCTAAATGCTGAGAAAAGCCATGTGTTTGGCAGCAACATAATGAATAGTAATTTAATTTTGATTACTTTTCCAACTGCCTTCTGGTTTACTTCTGGGTGAATTACTCCTCCTTTACTCAAGAGAAAGCAGGCAGCTTTTATAATCTCATGTCTCTTCAGTAATACTCATTTTCATGTAACAGACCTCTTGCAATGACACAGTCAACAACAGAAGACTAAAACCTAGATCACCATATGTAAAAGCATATGTTGGTTAAACTAAACCAATCAACTTTATTCACTCATAGCCAGTACTGAAGCCACAGGTTCTACAAGCAACATCCACCTGCAGAATTAAAATATTCCTCGGTGTATTTGCTCTAACAGAACTACCTACAACAATTTTCTGAACTCTATCACTAAAACAACGACTCCCATGTACTGTCTTATTTTACCTGGTGTAATCTGACAGTATTCTAAGTAATCTAAGAACTATTTTTATGACAGGAGAGCGCTGCATAGTGAGACAAATTCTCACACTGGGCTCTTACTGATAAGACAATCCTTCACGAGATCAGTCAGCTACCACTGAAGTAGGGATGATGTAAAAATGCAGGAATGGGTACTTATATATCAGTAGGAAATTCCCTTCTCTGAACCACATTTAATATCTTCTGAGAAGATCATAGAGGCAGCATGGACTGATAAAACATTTGACCTTACCTTCAAGCACTTCAGATCCAAATCAAAGATCTCCTAAAAGAACACACAAAAAAATCAAACCAACCTTCCCCAAATGTCTCCGTTAGTTTACGGGGAAGAAGGGTCCTTCTGATACCCATTTCCCTATATAACACTGCCCATTTTAGTCTGCCCAGCAAGAACCCTAGAGATACTATAATGCACAGGGGGGCAATGGGCATATATGTTGTCCTCCATTTGTGAGGTTCTAAAAACTGCTACATTTAAAATTTGAGACAATTTCTTCTCTTAGAGAAAAACCTGAGTAGATAGGACTTTTCAGAAAGAAAGCCTGGACAGTGATTTGTCTACATTTGCCAGAGGCATGCTTGTTTCTTTTTCACTACAACTACTGAAGTTCTTAGGAGGCCATCATTTCCCCAAACAGAACTTTATAAGACCTGTTGTTATTACATGTAAAGATTCAAGACTAGCCACGTTCCTGAAGCATCATGCTATAATGACTTTAAAAAAAAAAAAAGTCAAATTCGAGTGTCATACAGAAATTACTTCCTCACAGTCTTTGAGCATGGCTTATCAGAGTTGCAGAGGAAAGGAAATAGCAGCTAAATCCTCTTTACTTTTCCCAAATGGAACAACAAGTAGACAGTGATGACTGATATAAGAACTTTCATAATATTTTGTTTGGTTAGTAAAGATTCCTGGAAGGGTCACACTCTTTCTAGTCTCCCTTATATCCTTTTTTTAATGGCAGATTCTTAATTCCTGAAGATTTTCTCATGTCCAGAGAATTCTCACCTTTCCTTAAAGGAAGCTTCAAGATTATTTTATATGCCATTTCAGCAGTAAAAAACACCTTTAAAATTTTTCCCTAAGTAAGTGCAAATGTGAATAATAAATATTGATTTGTTTCCTATTTTTTGAGGACCAAAATACAATTCCCATCATTTCAAGAAGCAAGGGGGCAGTTCTGCCATCGTATGTACATCTAATATCCATCTCAGCTCACCAGACTGAAAACCTGCCTGGTTCACAAGGCTGTTAAATCAGTCAGGTGGATTACGTTTCTGACAAAATGTGTTTAATAATCCCAGCGTATTACAGAACACAAAATTTTTCAGTTCTGTTCATGTCTAGCTTTCCAACACAGAGTATTATTATTTGCTATATACAAATGTCTTTGTCTAATGTACCTGTAACTGGAAAAAATACATTTTTTTTCCCTCACATGGGTGTTAATTGTTATGTGAATTTACCCTACACTTTTTTGTAAATTTTGGTTTCATCAAAGACATTGGAAGATGAAAGGGTCTATAACAGAATAACTGAAACATGCAAGAGATGTTTAGGCACCAGTTCTATAGGGATAACATTGATCAAAACTGCATCATTGAATTATTCATGCTGTTCTGCAAGAGGACATCTGTTGTTTCTACTCAGGTTCTTCTATTTTGTTGTTGTTTCTTTGAAATAGAGGAAGAAAAGAGATTAATGTTACTGTGTTTGATGGCCTCTAATTCTATTCTAGAGATTTCACTAGAAGTTTGCAAAAGAAGTTACTATTTATTCAGACATTTTCTCAGCAAATTTTAATTTTTGATGCCTTCCTTGCTTAGTTTTTTCCTTGTAGGGATAAGAAAGATGAGACTTATCAGTCCAACGGTTAGTTAGCAAACCAGTGACACACAGTGCGCTGAACAACATAATTACATAATAAACCCAAGCATGTCTTTAAATAGGCTTTCCCATAAATGGACAAGATGACTTCAAATTAACATGATAATTCTGTGCAGCTGTGCTTTATGAGGCATAATAGCACCTGCAATGTGCTTAGGATGGCACAAGGCACTAATACACCAGTGCTGGGTCCTAAACAGCATCTGAAGAGACAATTAAAGATGCCCCTGTCTCTGACACGGCATTGAGATGACACACATGTGCTTTCAAATGCTGAAATAATAGAACTGTAGGAGTCCCTCAGTGACAAAAAATGTCAAATGACTAATAACTGTATTTCTGAATTGGTCATTTAGAGAGAGATAAGCTTAAAGATGCTTGAAAACCACCTCACGCCAAAACACCAGAACATTTAAAAGTAAAGTAAGTTAAACACTAAAACATGAAACAGTTAAATAATTTAAAAAGACTAGATTTAACAAATGCCAAATAGATTTAAAATCAATTTTCCACATCTATAGTATGCATAAAACAGTAACACCATTTTAGATATATTAAGAAATTTGTGTGTAATGCAGGACTCCAGAGTCATAACTTTTAGAAAACCATTTAAATTCTTATAAATACTGGAACTACAAAAAGGTATTTTTCCCTACATCTAAACTAAGCCCATATCCATTTTGAGGTATGGTGCAACCTACATATAGATGTAGTTTAAGCTCAGTTTAAGAAGTGCAAGCACAATATTTATTTAAACAGTAAGAATCACTATCACCCACATTATTTCTAGTCACATAAAATACACAAAGCTCCCTCTTCTGAGGCATCTTGTAGTGAAACCAGGAAACAGAAGAGACTTGTAAGCTTTGCTTCACAGATTTTAGAAGAATGATGTACATTTATGTATATTGCTATATAAATTCACTAGATCTGAAATAAAGCATAAACATGAATTCTAAATACTTAAGTCTTCAGAACTTCACATTACTGGAAGCCTGTGACTCTCAAAATGTTCATATAAACCATTACATATGTAGATAATGAATGTGTTTTTACTACCCGCTTATTCTATAGCAAAGAAAACTAGAAAGAACAAAACACCTCAACGCTTCACTGACACTTTAACATAAATATAAACTGAGGTTAGTATGAACGGAATACAATGCAAGAACTACTAAAATAAGAAAATAAGCATGCAGAAAAACAGCTGAATAGACCTACGCTATAGCAGTGAACATAAGAGACATAGTAGTCAAGTTGTGATTCCCCAGTGTTATTCATCTTCATAGAGCCCATCTTCTAACGCTGAAGCTGAGTGCAGTGCTCTGCAACTACACAAAAGCTCCGTGCTCTCAGTCAAACCCAGACTCCCTTCAAGCTAAGCCTTTCTGTGAACACAACGTGAACATGGGAGCACAATTAAACTGAACTTGAGCAACATATCACCCCCTCAGCTGATGACTACTAGAGGGTTTTTTTCTTTTTTGTTTTACTGTTTACTGCAGGGTTGATGTTACTTATAAAATTTGCAGAGAGAAAAAAAACATAATTAGTTTAATCTGAAACATGTTCCCAAAATCAAGTTCAGCTCAATAAATCGGTACTTTTGTGTACTTGTGAAGGGAAATATCCTTTATTTGTATGTATTAACAAAGAGGGTTACACGTAAATAAATGTGAAATACAGATGCAAATGTTACATAGTTTACAGTAAGTATTTTCCCTAGGAAAAATAATGTAGAATTAATTAATTTGCTCTAACTACTGGATGAAAGTAATTAAACTTGTTCATGCTTCACTTAACATTTATTTTACTAGCAATGTGACTACTCTTTGGCTCAATACAAGTTTCCATCACTACAGAAAGACATCTCCTAAACTACTGCTACAAATACAAGTTTGTTCTGATTTTACCCAGAAAATGTATTTATTCTCACTGCATAAGTATCAGTCAATAGCATAAGAAAGGCACTGCGAGCCCTAAGGAACATTTTTTCTCATGTCCTAGGAGCATGTAGAACACCACAAAAATGACAGTAGATAGAGAACATGAACTGGTCACCTATCATTTCAGAACCACTTGCTTTTCTTCCCTTCATAAGGGGTGAAAAACCGTGGGTCTGCAGAAGACAGACTATTGTAGTTCCAAGCAATAATGTTATTTTACTCCTGAAGATGTTTTTGGTGACAATATGCAAGTCTAGACAAACTGCTGGTGGTTATAATTTGAAGTGTCCTTTTCTAAGTGAGGAATTTGACACTTGACGGCAAAAAACACTTTACTCAATAGCCTAAGCAGATAATCCCCTGAGACACACTTCACTTTCTAGACTGCTTCCTCTTCTCTGACTAAACGAACCCAAAGAGCAGCCTGTGTTAGGCTAACAGCAAATTCTCCATCCTTGAGGAAAACCTGAGCTCTACAGAATAAAAATCACCCTGAATGCAATTATTGTGGAGTAAGAAGAATTCCTGCCTGCTGCATGCTTTGGCATTCACAAAGCAAATCAACTTTTGCAGGAAGCTCTGTTCCAATTTGCTGGCTCAGCCCAAACTTTTATCGTTTCTTCTCCCCCCTAAACATTTCTCAAACTCAGTATCAGAAGAAGCTGATTTCTTTATTCGAGATGGGTCAAGGTTCTGGCCCCAAAATTGTGAGGGGGCTCTGCCAGTGACATTCTCCTGACACAGTATGAAATTTTGGTGTCATGCAACCAAATAAAGTTCAGGCAAAGGATGAGATTTTCACAGTTTCATGTCTTAAAATGCCTAACGTCTTCATGACAAAAAAAAGTACTCTACTTATTCTGGTGTTAATTCAGAAGCTGCTGAGTTTACAGCTTCTACACTGTCCCCTGAGAGGCAGACACAGCCTCTCCTCACATTATAGGGCCTGAAAGAGCCTGATCAAATGCTGGATGCTGTTGAATAAAATCTCTTACAGAAGTAAATGTCAGCCCACCCACCACAATCAGTTTTGCTTCTCTTTCTCTAGTTTAGCTTGTCACACTACAATTACACTGCAAAAGAGCCACCTGCATGGTGAAAGAGGCATTTCTAAGAAATATTTTATCAAATTAAGGACCAAGTATCACTACCTTGCAGAGAGAGAAATTCAAGTAGGCTAAAGAGAAATGGAAGGCGAAGGAAAAAAAAAATCTTTACAATGGGTGTTTTTAAAGCTCCATTGTCCTATTAGAGAATTTAATATCAATTTTAAATGTATCCAGTCTTGTTAAATACTTGTCACTGATCAAGATCAACTGTAACATGCTCTTACTTAAAAGTTTCAAAAGGACAGGGCCAGCAGTTTTAACAGCACTGCATGAAAAGTGCAGCTCATTTCAAAGTGAAAGCAGAATTAAGTGCAACTCCTTCAAAAAGCTGCTTTGATTTTGTTGGCAGAAAGGCAGGCTAACTCCCCATTACCTATAAAACCCTCAGAACCTTGGAGTGGATAAACCACACCTTATTTTCTTATTGTTTTTTCTTGATGTTTTGCATCTCTTGACATCTTTGATGTCAGAGAAACAGCAGCCAAGAAGATTGCCTTAGTGTGATTCCCTGTTTGTTCACATCTTTATCACTGACATCAGATACATAAATATCATCAAGGCTAGGTAGCTGATGCATACTGCAGGTTAAAAATATTTTTGTTTTGTTTTATAGAGCAATATAGTAAAGGAAGAACCCAAAGCAATAGAAAACTTCTTTTATTAGTCCTAATTTTTCAAACATTATCTGAAATTAAATTTGAGAGTGTTAGCATTGTAACTTCAACTAGAAGTAATTAAGGATGCAAGAGGTGTGTATGTAAGAAAGCAGGGTTAAGTAAAACAGTTAATTCAGAAACTGTAAGAAGCCCATTAATTATTTTCTCCAGCTATTGAACCACCCCTAACTCAAAACTGCTTTTCAATAACAAAATACTCTTTAAAAGTAAGAAAAAAGTACATCCCTTGCATTGTTCAAAATTGAAAGGATGATAAAAGTTTCTTGAAAATTAGGACTATTTTATTGACAAATATACACTAATAACTGGTTCAAGTAGGATAAGAGGCTTGATAAAGTAAATTTTGCTGTAGTAATGGGGCTGTAAAGTGCTGGAAAAACATTTTGATGCCAATATAACTGCACACATAGAAAGCTTTTATGTAGTGAATTGTGAATGACAGAAAAGACATTTTGGAGAAGGGTAAAATTAAGGTGCCATTGATTTTAGTTTTTACATCTCCTGCCAAAACTTCTTGCTCTGATCAAAAAAAGTGTATCTTTTTACTTAACCTTGAAATTAAATTCTTTTTGTGTCTCTCTAAAGATAACATCTTCTAAGAATAGTATTTTTACACATGCTTCTGAGCCAGCCTGCCCTCCTGGGTCCATGGATTGAATCTTTAGCTAAATAATGTGGCTGCCAAGCGAAGATTTATTCTCACACTTGTTGAAACAGGACTTACTAACATGACTGATGTAGGCCACCAGAAATTTTGTCCTGTGTTATGCAATTTTCTTCAACTAACTAAAGATGGTGCAGATGACTCCTTATCTTTTGTACTAGATTTTTTTAGAAGTGCTTTTCTGGCTGAAAAAAATTACTTTTTATGACCTTGAATTCTAGTTGTAATATTGTGAAGATTTTGCTTTGCAGTTCTAAAAAATCTTACAAGTCAAAGTTCTTAAATTATTGTGCATCATTTTTCTGCCAATGTTAACATAAGCTGTTCCATCAGAAACAGCAGTATGAGAAGTAAATGTTTTAAACAGTTTTAGCTAAAAGGAAGGTATCCAACTTAATATCCTACAATATAAGTAAAGAACTAGTAAAAAACCCCCAAAGTAGGTGTAACTCTCTTGGACAAAGCAGTGCCTTAGGCCATTTGACAGTTAGTTACATGGTTTTCCCTTCAGTATCTTCAAAAGTACTAAACAAAACTGGAGGGGGGAGAAAAAAACCACCCCAAAGAAAATACCGCTGAGAACATAGGGAATAAAGGAAGGCAAAGGGGAGTGATCTACATTTAAAAAATTCTGTTACATTCTCATAAAACAAGGAAAATGGCAACATCCATGTTGTTTTCTCCCCTTTTTTCAGGAGAAAGGAGATAAGGAAGGCTAGGCTAGATAAGGCAGCAATCGCAGGGTTTATGAGATCCTTAGGAAACATGTTCTTAACTAATTAACTAGCCCTGCTGCTAATTCCGACTACCCCAAGAGAAAGTGACAGATGTCAGCAAAAGTACATGAGGAGTTATTGCTCATATAGCTTTTGACACAAACTGGAACGGTGACACTGCTTTTTATCTGCTGGTTTGCTTAAGGACACAACTGGTCTGCAATAGGGTGAGATGTTGATGAGAATATGGAAATACAGTTGGTCTTGATCCTTACAAATAGAAGAATCGGATGGCTGGAAAGCCCTTACTTACTGTAGCCTGATAAAAATATTTTCCTCATCTTATTTAAAGCTTTAAAGAAACAATTCCTAGTATAGGAAGGTTCTGAATGACAGAGCTTGAAAAACTAGACAGGCTTAGCCCGGCTTCTGCTGCTTTCATCTCTTCTAGCAATCCAGAAAGCAGAAGCTGTTTGCGGTGGTATTATCATGACTACTAGATACTGTGAAATCTTAACTAGTTTAAAGGAGAAACTAAAGAAAAGCTGCTGCTGAAGTCACATCTCTGCCTTGGTTACAGGAAGTTTCTTATTTCAAAAAGAAAGTTCTCAAAACAATGAAAAGAAAACGTAAACACAGCCAAGAATAAAAATAAAGGTCCCGTATTTACTGGCAGATTTCAGTGGCAGCAACTCAGGTGTAGCTGAAGATATTTTTCCCCTCCAGAGAGGAGAGAAGGCTGACTAATTTAGTACTTTTTTTTGTTTACAATCTGTTCCACACATACCTTAGTAAGCAAAGTCAGATGCTGCAACACTGTATGCGCAGTTTGTATGATTAGTTTATGCAGAGATATAAAAACAAACAGTAATTTCATCTGTATGAACTGGGTAATAAAGATATACATCCACTGTGATTGCTATGTGAAGTTCCTTCAGTGTTCACAATGCAGGTGTGGCATATATTGACATAATAGTCATCACAATTTCCCTAAGAATTGGGTGAGAGACAGAGTGATATTGCATGTTTCTGCTTTTCTTAGTTTACCAGAGAGATCTGCAAACATTATTTTACTTAGAGTATTTGAGAGAGTAAATGCAAAAACCAGCTACTATTAACTCACCGAGAACTGAAATAACATCCTCATAGTTACAAGCCTTTCACAGATCATTCAACAAAATTTCTGTAGTTGAAATACAAGTTGATGGTATACCCATAAATTACACTGCCAAAAATGGTTGTTAACAACTTAGGTATTTTAAAACATTAAATTTTTACAAGCATTTAAGCTTTGGAGAAAGCAAGTCTGGAATGAAGAGGCTGAAAATGGAGAGACGTCAAATTTGTGTACATTATAAGGCCAAAAGGATCCTCTGCGATCATTTGTACTAACTTCCTTAAAATACATCCCACAGAACTGTTCTCAGGGGCATTGATGAGAAGGAATCAATTCCTTGTTGAAGTAGAATATCTCTTTTAGAAAGATATCCAGGTCTGTTTCAAACCTATATCCCTATATAATTAATTATTCTAACAAACATGGCATTTTGACTTTGAAGTTGACTTGCCTCCCATATTGAATTATGTTATGCCTTTATATGCTGGACTGAAAGCCCATGAGACAGGGCTTTTTCCTAACCATAGGTTTCAGGTTTCTTTGAAACGGCATTTCCACTTTTATTTCATAAACCAAGGTGAGTTACCGATTAATTGTTTGAAAGACAAAAGTAGAACAGAGGAAAATGGGGAGAAAGGAAGAAAGAAACTTCCCATCCACCAGCCTGCATTATTTTACTACCACAGGAGCATTGTTTTAATCAGCAGAAAAATAAGTGCCATGCCTTGAATCCCATAAGCCTTTGTAGGTTCCTAGCAGAGATTCATGGTCATTTTTTTAGCTGTTCTGAATTGAGAAGTATTTGTCTAAAGACAGAGGAAGAACTAATTCTTTCCAGTTTCATCCTGCCCTCTGTCTTTGCTATTGAACAGGAAGTGCAATCTGGTAATAAACAACAGAGCACACTCACATTTGGAAACTCAAGTGTTTGTTTCTATATTGTTATGTGTGCAACTTCGAAAACAGAAGTGGAAAACCATAATACTGTGGCTTAAAACTAACTTTGAGCTCCTTTTGCTCAAATGCTTCTGAAATGAAGAAGTCTACAAAGTCCTTCCTAAAAATCCAATGTCTTTCACTTCCCCCTCTCAACTGTTTCCAGGCTTTTTCTCTCTTCCATTCCCCAAAATTTTCTCTTCTCTCATGATATGCAAATATAGTTTATACTGTAAGTATAAACTCGCAGTAAGCAAGCAATGTGCTCACACATCAATAGCAAGAATTGTGATGAATCTTTCTCTGCCTGTTGCATTTCTTATGCTTATGGTGACTGGGAACAGAATGTGTGTCAGAGCTGCCAGCAGAGACATTCTTAGGAAATAGGAATGAAACAAACTACCTGCTTAAGACAGCAAAAATGATTCTGCTAGATCAAAGTACAAATCAGCAGGATTTTTAACGAAGAAAACAGGATCTGAATCAGAATAACACATTCCTCCCTTTTTAGAGAGTGTTTTTCACAACATATTCCTAAATTTTGGCATCAGAATAAAAAGCTATCAGAAACATCAAATATCTTCATAGTTTGTAGGAATCTACTCAGCATTTACTGAAATTCAGAAAGTCGCAATTCAATAAAAATGGTGCAGTGTATGATGTCTGGAATTATCTGAGGACAGCCTTCCATTTGCCTGTTTCAAAGTTCATAATACAAAGGCTATCACTGGACAGAAGTTTTCAGAACATACTCTTTAGATCACATATACTCTATAGACTGCTTGCTGCAGGCCTGTTGAGAGACAGATGGCCAAATCTATTGTCCTGGTTTCCATTTGATAGCTTGTTTTAAGAGACAGACAGAAGTATATGACATTAATGTATGCTAATGTTACTTCCTATAAAAGAAATCGATGAATGTGAAGTTTGAAATTTGCAAGCATTAAAAAATACTGATAGGAAGGTATTTCACCAGTAATCATAAGTGGAAAAGAAAAAGAACAGTGAGAATTAAGAAGAAAAATGATACCACATAAAAACCTCTGTACTATGAGGTAATGCATATTAGGAAGTTACCCGAGAACTGGCTTATAGCATTGTAGGAAGGAACACAAAGAATTAAGTAGTTAAAGCAAAACAAAGAATGGAAATGATATCTCAGAACTTCATTCATCTGATTTTACATCAGCAACTTTAGACTATGATGTATCAACTAGACTTGCTAAGAAATTTTATAACCGTTGCTACTGTTTGAGTAATCCACAGAGAATAACTTTTTGCACTTACCTTGTTATAGACAGAATAGCAGGATTACGTTTTACTTTTCTGAAGAATAAGGGCCAAAAGTGTCCCAGCTAAATAAAATCCTTGCAGCACTGCACAATCATCAATATTCATCTACCTGCTATTTCAAGTAAGCTCACAAAATGGTTAGTTAAAAATGTAAAACAAAATCACCTGCAGAGCAATCGTGGTATTCTTCGCAGGATATTTCCCCACCAGTCCTTGTTCTTTGCGTTTCTTGAATTTCCTAAAGTAGTCCTGTATCAGGAAGGTGGCATAGAACTTCCCCACGGTTACCTCATCATCTAAATGAACAGACCAGACAGATCTCTCCCAAGTCAGCACATTTATCAATAGCCTGTACACTCATATCTGATTTGGGGGGAAAAACGTGATGGGTGCAATACGTACTATGCTTTCAGCTTACAACAATGGAACCTGTAACTAGCTTAAAAGCAATGTTTTAGCAAGCAGTTTAGGCTCAGTCAGTTAAGTGAACTCATCCTTAATAAAGAAAGAAGAAAACACAATACTTTACCAAGTCTCATGTACTTCTAAGTAAGTTCACGTAAATGTCTAACAAAACCACAAACGTTTGTATATGCATAGAAGCTGAAAGACTGGCTTTAGTTACTTGTAATAAATGGATTAAAATAAAAGCTACTATGACTTACATACACTTCTGTTCATAAGAGTGACTCTATCAAAAAAAAGCTTACAATATCTTTTTTTTTTCACTACTAAACCAAATTTGCTTAGTCAGTCTATCGATATAGCACTGTTCTGATTGCATAAGGACTGTGACATCTTTACACAGCCTGCTTTGCTCTGGACATTTTTTTATTGATGTCATGCCCTCACTGTAATACCCGAGCATCTTCCAGTTTGAATTTTGTTTGTGTCCCAGATGCTCATGTTGGGCTGTACCTTCTGCTATCTTATTGTCACCCAATAAGACAGATTCTAGCCTCTGAGGAAATCCCACAGTGGTTACAATGTCACATATCTTCTATGAGGCTCTTGTTTAAGTGAAGATGTGGTCCTTAGCCACCTTCTAGATAGGTGGTGATGATAATAGTAAATATGAAACAACATGGCACTTTCCCACATTATTGTATTGTATCAGCTCTGCAATGCTGATAGAAATGAAAATAACTTCCATCAGTTAATTTAGTACAATTCAAAAGATAAGCAAACAGCAAGTACAGTAAAACCTAACATTTTTAAAGAGTCACTGTTGTGAACAAAATCCAAGTTTCAAAGTTTTCAAAGTTCAAAGGCAGGTATTTTATGAGGATATCGAAATCGCCTGGTTCGCAGCATGTTAAGAATGTATGTGCCTGTTTTACGAGTCTCATTGAATCATTCAGCTGTGCAAGTTTGATCTCTTGATGAGTAACGCTTGCCAGAAAACTAGAAATAGTTTTCTATTCAAAAACATTGCTTTTGTTTTCACACACTTTTTTCCCCTAGAGGTATCTGGCATGAAGTTAGCTATTTCCCTTTCTGCCGTGTTGCCTGATCTCTCAATTTGTTTTAATATCTTGAGATAGCTATTTGCAACATGGTTGCTAGTTGGCTACTGCCATGCATAAAGGAGGGCTGGTGTGTTTTAGGCATCAAAGTTCTCTCCGCTGTTAGGTCCCACATCCTGGTGGGCAGTAAGTTCCTGTCATTCCAGTTGCCCTTGCTGGGACAGATGGGTGCTTAACACATCCCAGGATCTGGGTTGCTCTGTACAGTTGTGACTTGACTAAACACAGAAAATCTAATCTGCCCAGACACGTTTTAACACACCTTTGTTAGAAAGTATGGATTTTTTTTTTTAGTGTTATGTGATTTGTTTTCTCCATATTTTAACTCTCTAATGGAGCTTTAGGATAGGCTTGGGTTTGGGTTTTTCTTTTGTTTTGTGGGGGTTTTTTTTACATATGAACACATTCTGTTAAGCAAGCTTTTTCTCTGATTGTCAGGCAAATTCTTTAATCCATTGTCATAAACTGTAACGTCATACATTAACATTTGATTAAAACAGAGTCTCCTTGTGTCTTCCTTTTATCAATAATAATATGTCCCAATGTATCTCACTAATGATAGTATTTCTAATAGTATTTTTTCCTGTAATATGACAGCTTTTACTAATTTAAATTTAATTAACTTTCTTCTTTTTGTGACTTGTTTTCATATCGATGAAAAGGATGGGGAAATCCAATCCATGTACAATACTGTTTAAATTAATTTTTGTTTCTGTGACATTTGTCTCAAAATGAATTCTCTATCATTCAAAATAAGTTCCTTTCATTGTAATGTCTGAAATGGGCTGTATACATGTGAGAAAGTATGACAGGCTTTAACTTCAGTAAAAATGCACCAGGGATGTATTCTCCCAGTGTTTTATTTGTCTTTAAATGTATCAAAGCAAAAATAATTATAATAATTGCTTTAAAATATCTTGGTTGGGAGACCAGTCTGTTGAAGGAAGTATCTTAGCACATTAAAGAGCCTGCTCTGCCAAATACTGACATCTCTTCAAAGGTCTGAGCCCCCCCCAGTTCCCGCTAGGAGATAGGAGGAACTCCATAGCTTACAAGAAAAGCTCTCCAGTCTACAGATTCAGTCTCAGCAGTAAAAAGCTTTTTAATTGACTCTACAAATCTAATTTCTAAACTTTTTGTGAACATTTGCTTTGATGTTCATCTGTACTCTCCCTTGGCAGCCCCTCAGGAGACTAATGGTATTTTGTATTAGGAAGAGATCTCTTATAAAGCATCTAATCTAAACTTGCCTTCCTTAGTTTAGCTGAATCCATTGATCTGCAACATAGCCTTGGTCAAACTGCCCAGATAAGCTTTTCCCCATCCTTTATACTATATTGTTTCAAGTATTTGAACAGAGCTTTTAAGGAAGTGATATAGCAAATGGCTCCTAGAAAGAACAAGCACATAGAAGTAACAGACTTGATATAACAGATACTACTATGGGTTGCACTTAGAGCATGTCTCAAGTCAGGCTATGACACTGCATGACTACTGACTGTACCTGAGATGACAGTACCTGTGAAATCCCATTATGAAGAAATTAAGGGCCCTTATTGATCACTCTGGACATGCACCAACTTTATGTAAGCCTATTACATGAATGCATTACCAGTTTGCTGAATTGTGCATGCCAAAGTCTGTATGTACGAACAAGGTACATGTGTATTTCACAGGCACAGTCAGTTGTACTGCAGACACGTGCACACAAGAACTGAAGCCTGGCCAAGGGGAGCCATCCTTGACTTTGTTTTTTGAGTAACACACATATAGCCAGATATGGACAGGTATAGGGAGGCAGCTAAGCATAACTGACCACAGAATAGACGAATCTATAATTACAGTTAGTGACAGCAAAAGGAATCATTTCAGTAGGAATTTTTTGGAAGAGGGCAAGAAGTATTAGGCAGGATTAAATGGGCTTGCAGGGGACTGGGGAGTTTAGAGAATACAGGTGAATCTTCAGTGAGTTGTTCATATTTCTCTTACTCTCTAGTTTCCTAAGAATGTTAACTCATTCATACATTCAGGCATTTGGCTGACATCCTATGGTTTTGCAAAGCAGTTTCATTTTTCTGTACTGAAAAAGTGTTGCTAACTATGAACAGTTTAATTAAGTTACAGTAATGAATAATTTAACCAGTACCAAGAATTAACTGTCCATTTCTAGTGCATCTATTTATAATTCAGGGGAAAAAAATACTATACTGATTATTTTCATTCTGCTCTGCAAATAATTGCTCTCTCTGTGTTCTGGAGGCATGGTCATGAGGAAGGATCTAGCATTCCATAATACCAGCAAAAGTAATACTGGAAAAAACCGTTATAAACGAGACCACTCAATACTTTTAAGTGCAAGTGATTTCAAGGTTTTGAATTTGGATGCTTTGTTGATTTATATTGAAGAAAATCTCCTGTCTCCTAGCAAATTGTTATTATCAGCTGTGATTGGTGTTATTGTCATATACAATTTTCTATTGAATATTAAGCATCAATAGAAACCAATTTCTACTGTATACTAAGCATCTTTACACTCCTGTGGCATATGAATGCAAAAGAGCTGTATTCCTCTTTCTTCTAGGTGGGTTACAATATTTTCAATGTTCAGGTAAGTCGTAACAAGGTCCACAGAGAAACAAACCAAACTGAAATCGAAAATTCATAAATCTTGGGGACTTCCCAACATGTTCTTATTTATACTGGGTTGTAGAAGTCATACTGCTTCCTATCAATTGAGCAGTGATCCAGGTTTTCAGCCTTCTAGCTACACTGAAGAGCTACATTTGCGGAATAAATATTAGCAATGAATTTTAGTATAGCTGAAAATAAATATACAGCTTATATTCAGCAATGAAATGAAGCTGAAGTTAACAGTCAGTTACTTTGTAAGATTAGTTCTAGGAATGTAATCTCTACAGATTCTTTGTCAGATTGATATAGGCAGGCACAGCTCGCTATTCTGAAGCATGCATCTCTATTTCAATAAAAAAATGTAGGGGAATAAAGTTGGCAAGAGGCAACACTAATTCCATGCCACCACCCTAAAACAGAATTGCTTCAGAATATTCGGAAAGACTCATAGTTGAAAGGAACAGAGGCTGCAGAAAAAGCTCAAGCACATAGTTACAACAATAACAAAGCAATTCATCAATGCCATGCAAGCACTTAGGTGTAAGGCTAAAAACGACAGAGTAGAACACAAAAAGTTGTTTTAAATGTGCAGTATCAGTTCCCCTTTGGAAAGTCAAATTTGCTCGGGTTTTGCCTTCTTCCCCACTCTTATCTGGCAGCCACCACACCAACAGCAAGTGGCTCCCTCCAGCGACAAAGCTAATGCTGCTTCTTGGGTCATGCTGAACAGCAGTGCAGCCAGCATGCTCTTCCTCCCCTAGAGACTGCGAGTGTCACCTTCAGAAAGGGATCAGCCTCCACCACCACCATCGGGCCTGGGATCTTGAGTCTGCTTCCAAACCTGAGCCTGATCAGTCTTGAAAGCTGCCGTAACACTATAAAAGTACAATAAACTACAAGAAATACCAGATGATTACCATGGATCTGTGTATTGGATGTCTAGATAAATACATCCTGGGCGTGGGTGACCATGCAACAGATCCTGCACCTTTAAAACTTGAAAAAGCAAGTAAGAAACAGTCACCTAAACCTACACTACAGCATATTAATAAAAATGTGTATATCAAAAAAGGCTAAATATATATATCAGAATATATATATTTAAAAAGAGAGATATAACAAATATTTGACATGTCATTTTACAGCACGTAGCAACACCTAAAATACGTGCCTTGTAGTTCTCACAAACGTATTGGTGTCATTAGAATTTAGGTATCTCTTTGCATGGGCCATATTCATATCTCAGTCATACTGGCATAACTGAACCACTTCCATTATCTGTCGACTACGGAACTGCTCTGGTTTAAACTAGTGTAACTGAGATAATTTAGCCTCTTGCTTTATTAATTTAGAAAAAAATATATATTTTTAAGCTGGCAATTAATTTTTTCCCAGAAGCGTTCAACACATACAAGGATATAAGCTATAATGTAGTGTACATTGTCAAGCTTAATTAGTACAAAACATGTTCTTTTGCTCAATGCATTGAAAACAAACTAAGTTTAGTTTATTTTGCTGAATGATTTGAAATCAAGACTAGGTTTAGGTCTAATAAGGTATTTTTTTCAAGCAAGAAAATAAGCATAACATTTTCCTCTCTTTCTTTTTGATCTAAGGAAGTTGTACTTATAAGTCCTGTATGTATTATCTAGTGTAACAGGATATAATTTTCTCAATATTTATGTTGTTGTTATTATTGTTTGTTGTCCTTTAATGATGTTATAATTGCAAAATTTAGTAATTTTATTTCTTTGGTTCCTAACAATCTAGAAAGACCAAAATGCGCAGAAAATAGCATATTGCAAAGTCTATCAGACTGACCGCCAGCTGGAGGGACAACTTGGTCAAGTAATTTCATGCTCGTTTTCTTCCATATTTTCTTTATAACTGCTCTAAGTTCTTCATTTGCTTGCTCTAGGTTACCTGTGGCAATGAAATAGAAAAATGGAAGATGGCAGTTATGTTTCAACCAGCTGCAATGAATGATCCTTTGGATGTTAGTTAGCTGTATACAAATAAAGACTGTGATAAAGATTCTTTGCAGCAAGCCTAAGCTACATGAAGTAGCAGATAACAATACTACAACAACTAAGGAGAAGAAAGGGTAGAAGACAGTGAGCTCCTGGGGCTTTCAAATCAGTCTCTAGAGTACTGCAGAGGCCAACCGTAATTTACAGATCTTGGCTCTACTCTGTCACTGCTTAATACCTTCTGCTTAAATTGTGCGGAAAGTGATGACTTGCTCTTTACAAGCCACTTCTTTCTTGATCCAAAGCTGAGACTTTATTTGTTTAATCATAGTAATTACTCAGTTGTACAGGCTTGAAAGTTCAGGCAACTGACTACTGAGCAGTTTTTCATGTCCTGCAGTGCTCACCTAAACCACAGCGATGCTTGAGGGGGCTTAATCTCACCAGTTTGTTATTGGCAGTGGAACTCAAATTCTGCTGAGAACAGCAAAAGGCACAGAACAGAAGGTAGTAAAAGATTGCAAAATAATGAAAAAATATATGAAAATAGTGAGAAAATTCTTCGAAACATAACACTATTTTTTAAAACTTTTCCCTCTTTGATGCAAGTGACAGAAATCCATTCAACCCAGTCAGAACTGGCCTCGACCAAACTGGGATGTTGCTTTCAAGTGTGCAAAAGTTGCAGTTGCACCAATGTGGGATCCAAGGCACCAAGTTAAAGAATAGTGAGGAAGGAGCATCTTAGTTGGACAGAAAGGGGAATTTATTCATCCCTTGCAGTAGAACTCCTGTTATGCCATGGCTACATGTTTTTATCTGACCAGATAAAAGCATATAATAATTTCTGAGATTTCTTGGGCTCTGGCCTCACTATCCCTTTCCTTTCATTTTCTAGCAAATCAATCCAGCAACAGTGAATACAACCCATGATCCAAAGGCAAACCAAATCCAGTGAGACTAAGGCCTTATGTCCAACAAAATGAATAAAGTAAATTGTAACTTTTCCTCATTGTACTTTCTGACAAGTGCAGTAAAACCTTTACAGCTAAGAACCTTACCTTCTGTTTTTATCTTTAGAGCAGTCCTAACCAAAGCAAACAAAGTAGCATTGAACATGACGGTTCCATCACTGTTCAGTGGCATATTCATGGCTACTAACCTCTGTAAATGAGAAAAGGAAAAATTTTGATGTGGCTTTGTTTGAAAAAACAACTCCTAATGTTCATGTCTGAGAAGCTGACGTATTCAAAGAATAATATCCACTGAGAGGCATAAAAATTACATAAGTCTTCAAAAAAAGTTGAGTCTTCCATCCTAGCCGCTTATAACAACCACCCAACATCCCTTCCTTCTGATATCAGTCACATGCATGCCCATACAAAAGCTAAAACTGTCCAGTAGTTTTCATGAGCTACTTATTGAGTTAATTTGCAAACATTGAAACCCAGTCCTTGGCTATGACTATAAGTCACACCATGCAAGTATTAAGGACAAATGCAGTTATTTAAGAGCATACACTCCAGTTGCAGTCATGTTCCAGGTTTCCCATGGGTTCCTCCAGCCTCATGCTCCATGAAGAACCACAACACCAGGTCTGTCTTGTATAAGCTGACTCATTTCTCAGGTAACTCTTCAGTGATGCCATGCATCTCTTATGCTGTCTACAATGAATTAGTGTGAAAGGGGCTATCCTCTACGGATTAGCCCATCTCTGCATTAGTGTTCAGCTTTTAAAGCAGTAATGCTGTGACCCTGTCTGTCAGAAGAACACTATTTAATCTATCAAAATCTTTTCCTAATGTCTGACTTGGATTTTCTTCCATTCTAGCTTAAAAGCGTTACTCATTTGCATAATTTATCTTAATGTATAGATATAGGTTTGATTTAAGTATGCCTCGTAGCATTCCATTTGAACCCAGTGTTTTATACATCAACTTACCTATTTATAAAACAGATATAAAAGAAAGAGAAATGACAGAGCTGTTGCAACAATCCTTTAATTAAAAGACTTGATCTTATTCCTGCTGAAATTGCTAAAACCACAATATCCATAGTTCTGAAGTCCTCAGATAATGTAGTAATTATTCATCTTCTTTGTGTTGCTTCTCAGCTTTTATATTAAAATGCAATTAACCCTCATCTAAATTACACATAGTGCCTGAAAAATTCTGCATCATTTTAAATTCCCTTTAATTTTCAGTCTTCTCACTCACTGCTACATATTGTATTGCACACCATTATTCACTTCAGCTTGGTTTATCATCTTTCACTTGTCCCTACTCTTCAATCTCATTTCTGTGTTTTATGTGCAGCAAACTTCTCATCAATGTGACTGTAAAAGTACTGTATCAAAACTTAATTGTCAATTAAAGTAAACTACCACCCTTTTTTCCCTAGGACTGAAATCAGAAATGTCACTGGGCTGAAGTAGTCTTATATGCGATACTGCATCACCAGAAATGCTGGGATGAGGTAGTTCACATATGTGACAATAACAGACTAATTATAGATTTACAGACCAATCCTTTTCAATCTGATGCTCGGTGAAGAATTTTACATTGGTGGTAACTATTCAAATGAGTACACAAAGAAATGACACTATTTTTGCTGGTTTAAGTTAAGCCTGCAAAAAAACTGGAAAACTCAAGAGTGAAGGAGTCCTTGTGAGCAGAAGATTACTGTGCATACATGACACGTGGGGCAGAATTGAATGAATGACTGAACCGTGAGAGAAACCTAGAAAGAAAATAGGGTAAAACCTACCTTGCAGGCCACTCGGTGAGGGCATAATTTGCCAAAACCAAGTGGTGGCTGAATGCGTCTCAGTAACGTAACCACATCAAGATGCTTTATCCTTCCCCTAGAATCAACAGACATCAGTTACCGAACATACATCCATTCCCAAAAAATATACTATGCTCTCCTTTTATTGATTTTACCAGATAAATCTTATCAGAGAAGTGATCTAACTTACTTTGCTTCAGGGTCATATTCTGACCATATCCTTTTGAACTCATCCAAATGATGGGGACCCAGAATAGACCAGTCACGTGTCAAATAATCAAAATTATCCATAATGACAGCCACAAATAAGTTTATAATCTAAAAAAGTAATTAAGAACAATCTGCCTTAATTATTTCGAATTTTTAAAAAAATATTCAATAAATAAAATAGTTTTATAAGGTAGCAGGTTAAGAATTCAAACAAATAAATTGATCTCATAAGTGATGATTTTTGGCAAATATCATCAAATACCCCAGAAAATACTTGCTAACCATTTAACTGACTAACTGGAACTCTATCAAGTAATGGTATGACAAGAGTGTGATTCTGTCTTAGAGTACTCAGTCTTTGACATAGGCTGTAACATGGTTTTGTTTCTCTTCCTGGATTTGCCAGATCCCACGACATCAAATTAAAGAATGGATCCAATACATGTATTTGACACAGTGTAGATCTCAGGAAACAGCTTTTGTATTAATAGGATTCAATGTCATGACAATAAGATTTCTGCATGTGTTGTTAACACAGATGATGATACAGAACAACAGAACATGTATGTTTACATTAGTTCACAGAATTCTGTCCAAACACTCTCCTTTTGCAAGGAGACAGCACTGTGAATAGAACAAATCGACCAGCTTAGACCAGACACCTGCAATGAGGAAAAACATATTGCAAAGATTATTTTAAAGCAAATAATCCATTATGCCATGGATTAGGGAGAAAGGTTATCGTTCACATCTCATGTGCCACAGTTTGAGCACACTTGTAGAGACACAAATCCAAATTCTGCTAAGTTTAAATAATACAAATAGCATTACTAGTAAGTCAAAGGAATTGCAGCTTTATTGTTAATGAATATTTAATGATACTATTGAGAAATGCATGAAATAATAGCTGATGAAAAGACTGTTAGCTTTCTCATGTGCAACCAACCACTCCTGCATACACACAGTGGGAAGAACATCTTGCACGTGGGAATTTAGAATCATAGAATCATAGAATAGTTTGGGTTGGAAGAGACTTTTAAAGGTCAGCTAGTCCAACCTCTGTGCAATGAGCAGGGACATCTTCAACTAGATCAGGTTGCTCAGAGCCCCGTCCAACCTGACCTGGAATGTTTCCAGGGACGGGGAATCTACCCACCTCTCTGGGCAACCTGGTCCACTGTTTCACCACCCTCTCTGTAAAAATTAGCGTAAGATACAGAATTTCTAACTTTTTACAGAAAAACATAACCTTGCAAAAATATTTTTTATATGGGGTTTTCAGTTGTTCTCTGAAACCACTACTCTCTTAGTTCAGAAGAAAATAAAAATGCCAAAGCTTATTTCTGTTAATAAGCACAAGCTAGACTCACCAAAAATGCACAAAGCATGTAAAAACTGATAAAATAAATGATGGCAAAATTGCTTCCACATGTGTATTCTTCCCCTGGATTATAATCGGATTCTGGATCACAGCGTTTTCCAGGCAAACATGCCAGCATGATTTCCTGCCAGGCTTCTCCAGTTGCACACCTTCATAAGGTCACAAAGATAAATTAAGCATTATTTGATCAAAATGTATTAAAGATGTATTAATTTGTTAAGGTTTGACAAAATGCTTGGAGCTGTAGAAGCACAAATGTGAAGGCAGATAGTGAACTTTTCAGAGCAGGAACTAATTAACAAAATACAAAGCACGTTTCAGAAATGACAAGCATAGATCTGACATTGCAGACACATCTTATGAGGTAGACTAATGCACCATAAAGGCTTGCATGTAAAAATTTGAACCCCAACCTGTGATTTACAAGTTAAATACTTGTTGCAGTGGAGCTCCTGTGTACAAAAGCGGTGTTATGTACGAAAACCTGTCATAAAAGTGGAAAGTATCTATTTGTAAAAGATGAAATGCCTTTTCCTCACCATGGTTGAAGAAATGCTTCTCTAACTTCTGCTATTGCATTTTTTTGCATAGTTGGGTAATGCCTGTGTACAGAGCCATGATTTCAAATATTTAAAAGACAGCTACATATTGATGACATTTTTGGCTGTGTTCATTACCTACTTTCAAAGGTGAAAGTCTTTACATGCATAAAGTGACTTAGATCTCAGTGGGTGATGCCCTTGGTCTCAGATAGACCTGCCAGTTTTGCCAACCAGGTTAGTAACAATGCATAGGAGCCAAGTGAGGTTACGGAATCACAGGCAAGAGAGCTCTCACGGTTGTCACCTTTAGAGGCATCCCTGTTCTATGTCATTCCCTCTCCTTGCTCCAGGACATTTTGAAGCACTCCTGGCAGATGTTTACCCTCTTCTTAAGCTCTCTAGTGATGGAGATTCCATAATCCTCCTGCATCAAGATTTAGCTACCTTTGCCATCAAAAAGTTTTGCCTACTACTTATCTGATATTTCCCTTCTGCAAGTTACACCCTCTACTTCTTGCCATCTCTTCAGCAAATGCAAAGAACAGTTTATTTCTTTATCTTTGCAACAACCTTTCATTTTTTTCAAACTGTCATGCTAGCTGTGCGTCTAAAGATTACAGTAAGGGCACAGTCTTTTTCACCTTTCCCAACACCTACCCAGTAATATCAGGGCTAACTATGTTTGGGCTCTACCTGAAGACAATTACTCGACAAATGAGATGTTTCACAATAGCTGGAATTTGTTTAGGTCTGTATCACCTGAGTAGAACCCTGCTGTGTCAATGGACACTCAGCATACAGTCATAGAGAGTATGTCCTTGCTATGCTAAAATGCTTCTCACTTGCAAACACATTTTGAACAAATCCACGGTACAAGAGCTACAGATACTTTTCATAGATCAATGAAACAGGATGCATTAAATAGGAGTTAAGGTTTACTCACCTGAAGAGAAGAAGCACAGCTTGGGGGAAAGTCTGAAAATTGTTGTTTCTGTTTATTTGATTGTTGTCCCTCATGGCCACTTTTCCAAATACCTGCAATAAAACAGGATTTTGACTTTCATCCTAGTGACCTGTACTGTCAGAAGCTGTAGGCCTTGCAGTCTAAACTTGCTTCAGTATGTATGAAAAACACTTTCACAAATACACTCCCTTTAGTCTCTTTAGATTTTTCCTGACAATTATGTAGATGCAGTAAATTTATCATATGTACAAGATAATTCTTAATCATTCATTTTGGCATCTATAAACCACTATAATACTAGTACATATTCCTGTATTTCAGGTGAGAAAATATTGTTTTAAACTAGTACCTAGAGTCTTTTATTGATATTAAAGCCCTACTGCGCTAAATATTGTACATACTTGCAGTAAGAAATAATTGCTGTCCTGAAAACCTTGAATCTAAATAGAGAAAAAGATGCAAAGGTGGAAACCAAAGCACAGAGAGCCTGAGCATCCTGCCTCAGCCAGAGATGGAAATTAGTTCAGTTCTTCAAAATTAAATTGCAATTCCTCAACCACAAGACCATTCTTTTTCCCCAATATAATACATTTATATCCTCTTACAATACAGCGAAGGCTGTTACTTAATTTAGAGAGATTAATACCATTATGCTCTGTGCTGCTGGACTGTAAGGACATTAACCTGCTTTTGGATAAATAATGAAGAGAAGGAATCAGGAAGCAAACCCACTCTCCATAGCATATTTCTTCTCATCCCATTTAATTAGGACCTCCCTTAGTGCTGATTTGAAGAACATTACAACTTCAAGAACAAAACAAAACATCTGTAAAGTTTTACGAAATGCAGAGCTATCCTAAAGCCTTATGACAGGAAAACTGGTGTTATCAGGAAGAGCGGGGCGGGGAGGAGAGAACCACAGCCCAAATTCAGGATTCCTAACAGGAACTTCTGCCAAAGTGTTGATAGTCATCCAGCCATGCTCCTCTGGCACTAGATCCTGTGTGTGGCACAGAGACTACCACGCAACTCAAACCACACTCCCAATCACAGCTCCATGCTCAGTGCCTTTATCTGCCACTTTCCTGCAGCCTGTACAGTCCCCTCTCAAACAGCTATCCCATCCTCCCACTAGACATGGCCCCGTAGTATGAATTTTAGGAACGGTTTCCTTACAGGTTTCTCTTATCTAGCTATTTCCAGTTAAGACTGGAGAAGCTGTTTTGCCCTCACAGCACTGCTGCTGGTGTGAGCAGTGGCACCCTCATCCCAACAGCACATTTTTACATTTTAAGTTACCAAAATCCTTTCTGTGCTCGTACATCTTGTACATATATCCTGCTCTTGATTAACCACAGGCTCAGCTGTGCCTAAATATTTAGCTAGATTCTTTTCCTAGTTCTATTTTTTTTCATATGGGAAAGACCTTTAAAAAAAAAAAAAAAAAGCTGGAGTTTTAATACCTGATTCCCAAAACAAGTCTATAGTAAAAAAAGCCATGCATTCTGTCATACATTCATGCATAGGAATAAGCTTCACAGTACATGGAAGAGGAGTGGCTCCTTTCAACAAATCAAGATACTATAAGCTCACACCAAGCTCTTGCATCTTTTCGGATTTTCTGACTACCAAAATCATAGCCAAAAATAGATTTTTATGTTAGTCTGAAAGCTCTGCCTTATATATAGCACCACTATCAAAGGAATGTTTCAATAAGCACCTTAGCAAACAAGTCTCAGAGTAGCCAACACTGTACTTTTGTTTAATGCTAAAAAAAATCTGTAATTACCTGCATTCCAATGACAGCATAGATGAAGAACAGCATGGCTATCAGAAGGGCAACATAAGGCAGAGCCTAGAAACAGGACAGGTACATTGTCTTTTAACAATTTCACACCATAATTTCAATTTCCATTTACAAGAATAATTTCTCTGTACAACACAGGCTTTTCCAAGGTTTTTCTTCCTATGCAAGTGCTTAAAATGTTATTACCTTTCATTCTTAATACTCTGCCACATACAATGAACACAAACTTCATCATATTTTAAATTATTTCTGCCTGCAATCCAGGGGGAAGAATCATCTTTAGCAGTTTTTAATTTTATTTTCATTACTGATTCTGACAACACAAAGATACTTCCTTCTATACAGTTACAGAGTTCCATTAACTTCACATTCATCAGATTTTTCAGGAGCAAGGATTCAAATATTTATTTGTTACACTTATGAAATCAGTTTTATATAAAAAAATAGATTAAATTCCTCTTTTGTAGTCATCTAATAAAACATATGGAAATATGAGGCCTGTGTGTATCAAACCTATCCTATACCTTTCAGATATACCAAGTATTTTCTTACAAAGTACCCATAGAAATCTCATGGTAACAGCTAATATTAAATGACAAAGAATGACCCTTGGACTCACTGAAGTAACTGCTGAAGTTTATTTTGGCATTAGTATGCAAATATATTTAAATATGTCATGACAGATAGCACGAATTTCAAAAGAAATCAGTTTTTTGCACTCTACAGGGTATTGCTTTGTAAAATTTGGTGTATAAATGGTTGCAATTATAAAGCAAATTTAAATAAATTTTACTAACCTGAAATGACTTAATAAATGTCCACAGTAAAGTTCTGATTCCTTCTCCTCTGCTAAGCAGCTTCACCAACCTCATCACCCGGAAGAGACGGAAAAAAGTGATGGAGATTCTAGCGCTGTCTTCAGAGTTCTGAAGAGCATCATGGAGAAGTCAAACCAAATACAAACTCAAACATGCAACACTTCCAGAAAAACAACATCAAATGCAAAGGTGGAAGAGGTAAGATTTGAAAATGTATCTTGAGGGCCTTTTCACCTTGATAAGCATGATATGAAAGGAAAAATTACATGCTAAAAACACAGGACCTGTAGAAATGCTTCACACATCACATGCATTTCCAAGTTTTCTGGTTTGTTAATAAGGATCATATTGGGTTTGTTTGTAGTAGACTTCAATAGTACATTGACAATGAATGCAAACCACTGCATAACAGCTTTGTAGTAAGACAGTTATGAAAAATACAGAAAAAATTGGTGGAAAATAGACATGGTAAAAAGAATAAACTCAAGTAGAGGTAAAACCACTGGGGTCAGTTTACTAATCTTACCCCAGACTCATCAGTTGTGACTGTTTCAGTTGGCTTTGGCTTTAAGAAATTAAGAACATTAAATATTAAAATCAAATAAAAGATTAAAAAATCAGATTAACCATAAACAGAAGGAAGGACATTTTTAATTTCTAAATGTAAATTAACATTTTTCAACTCAATATACTTCCTGAACAAAACATTAATATCCTTATTAAAACCTTCCCTTTAGCATTTCATATTGACTGACATATTAAAACATTGCTGGCTGACTGATACTAAAATCTGCTAGTATAAAACATGTTTAAAAGACTCAATGGAAAGCAAATACAAAATAAAATATCTGCTCCTGTGTAAGGCAAACAAAATTAGCCATCGACTGCCACAGGTTGTATGAAATTGTAGCAGTACGCTTAAGTAAAACTTAAGAACAAAGATTTGGGGTCAAACTAGCCTTTCAAGGTCCGTTTTCTGCTGTGCTCTTTTTGAAGATTAATTACTCCATCACTGGAATCTAACCATACTCAAGCAATTATGTTTTATATTACACCAGGAGCTCCCTTAAAGCAAAGTAATTCACTTGAGTTAACTCAGTGATGAACACTGGGTATTGCAGCGCTTAACAAGGACAGGTTTTCACTCTGCCGAAGTGATAGACAAACATTTTCAGCACAATGACACGAAGGCTAACCCTCCCATAGAGGTGCAAGTGAGAAGGCAATACTTGTACTCCCTCACCATCTGCAAAGTACTCATATACCTGAGCTGGTGTAACAGGATCAGGCATGGAGAAAGGGCTCCAGGATTTGATTGACCCTTTTGGAACACATCTGTACAACCCTCAGGAGCTACAGGGAGGAGAGAGGCACACACCAACTTCTTGTTCACAGAGCCAAACTTTATGCCCTGTGAAGAAGAAACTCACTTCTGTCTTTATAATGCCTCTGTCTGTCTTTGGAGAAAGTGTCTCAATATCCGAAATGGTCAGACACTTGCTAGCAAAGCAGCTAGCAAAGCTTGAAGGACCAACTGTCTACGCTTGTTTGTGCACTGAGAGATTCACAGCAGCTTCTTCCAAAATTGAATGGAAGCGCCTTTAAAAACATTTATAGCACTAGAACAAATGGGATTCCAAGTGATGGGTCTTACTCTCTTGCCTAAAATAGCCTCCTTTGAAAGGTGCACCTTTCAACAATTGTCACGTATAGCGGCAATAACCACGATGCCTCCTTAGTGCTGCTTCAAACACATTGTGGATGCATCAGACACCCTCAATGCCATGCCTCACTGAGTAAAATCTCCAGTGTTGCTGTTACCTATGATAAAACTTGGGGAGAAGGAAGGGAAAAGAGAGGAGCTGATTCTGCTGAAAATACTGGCAGTATATTACACAAACATACTATGATAAAAAAACAAGAACAGGTAGTACTTTGTTAAAGTCAGATCATTAGCTGTATTTATTAAAATACTAATTGATTTGTCTATTACTTTTTTTGCAAAACATATCTAGTATAAAGGTATCACAAGGGGAAAATGAGGTTAAAATAACTGTTTGTTCAACTATGTGCAATCTACATAAGTATACACTACTGCCCTCCCAGGATATCAGTATTTTTCTGAAACAAAGAGTTTTAAAACTGTTTAAGGGATTATCACTAAATTGATGCATTAATATTAACCAAAATGCAGATTCCTCATTAGACTTTAGTAAATAGAGTATTTGTAAAATCAGCTGTAACATCTAAGCTTTGTAAGCACTCATAAAAAAACACACAAAAAATATGCTGCCAAAGAAAGACAGTTGCTGCATTAGGAATTCTTGCATATTTCATTAATGTGAAATAAACCCATAGAAATATAGATTAAGGAGAAATTCATTATCACAAACATCATAAATGCCAAAATATCATAAAACATGGGAATAATCTTGCAAAGCTGTCTACCTACATCAATCACAAAGCTGTACTATTGTACACAGACCCACATTGCTATTGACTTTTTTGTACAGAAAAAAAATCATTTTTATCTGAAACTTTTAAGGAAAAAGGGTTTCATTATACCTTCTGCAGACAAAGCCTGAAATTTTGTATTAATCTCTGGTGACTGACTCATGCTGAGCTTGACACTGTCTTAATCAGTGAGCAAATTACTTAATTAGCATTCAGTATTTTGCATCATCAAAAATTAAATGAAATATTTGACAGATATGGAACAGATTAAATTACAGTATCATCACAAATTGACACTAAAAAAAAAGAAGTAAAATGCTGGGTTTTGCATTTGGGAGTTTTTCCTGCCAGCTGTGAAGGATTGGGCCTCAAATAAACTAGGAACGGTATTAGGATAGCAATATGTAATGGGATAGATAAGAACAGAAAAAGGATACTTTAGTCATACAGATTTTTATTTAATTGCTTTCCAAAAGAAAAAATTAGGAGTACACATTATGATTTGGTTATGAAAAAACTCTCACAAAAGGAAAAGTCAGTAAAAAACCCTTTTTCTACACATAACTAACTTAATAATTACTTAATTCTCAGTTTTGAAAATGCAGCCAGAGATCAGATTACCAAAACTATGTGAACAGTTCTACTGCAGGTGCTCAGGAATGACGAGTGTAAAATCCCTCAACTTTTTTTTTTTTTGTCTGAAGGGCACTTAATGTATTTGTGTATGCACATTCGTGTGTGCACAGGACTGTGTAATGCACACTCCTCTCATAAATCACTCTTTCTCAGCTTCTTTGGACTAAGCAGTCCTAATTGCCTCTTTCTGATGGCTGATCTGCTGCTGCTGGGAAGTGTTAGAATGTCATATGCAAAAGATGATAAACTATGGACACTGGAAAGAGCAGGCCAGGAATGAAAAAGGAAAACACCTTCTTTGCAAAAAGTAAATCGTACAAAAATACTAAGGTGGAGATAGATGCTAGAAATCAACAATGAAAATGAACTACTGATACCAGAGGAATTTTTTTGTATTGGAGCAGAAAATACTCAACTTCTGCCCATCATTGGCCAAGTGTTTTGGGTACTGACATTTTAAAATGAGTGCATCTAATTTTTTTACCCTCTCTGGCATTTCCCTCTGATAATACAGCAGCTTGGTTTATATTATTAATACTAATTCTAATGAAGCTAATACAGTGATATACCACAAAGAAAACATTATTCATACTTCTTTATAAAGGAAATGGTCATCTAAGAGACAAAGTTAGTTAACATTTATGTATGTCCATCCAGGATGAAGTAATACTAAGATCTGGGGAACTAAGATTAAGATAACACAATCTTCAGTAACAATAATGGACAGACTGACAATAACAGAGAACGCCTGCTTCCTCCAGATAAGGAAAAAACATGTACTACCTAAACACATAATCTTATTTGCAACTTCAGTAATGTTACTTGACATGTACACATGTAAGGAGGTGGCACATTGTGCATATGTAGGGAAAGCATTAAATAGACTTGAGACTGAGGGGGGGCAGGTTGAGCAGAGAGTGTCTCTTTGGATGATGGTTGCTGACGAGAATGAAAATATTTCCTGTGGTCAGGCAATCTATCTACAACCTTCTTTTTCCCCTCACCTCCCACCAATCATTCCAATACTGCTCGTGTCCCAAACAATTCAGGACTGGCTGGTCATTATCACAATTTTTTTGTGCCCCATGGGACTATGTGATTCCTAAGACAACAGATGTGCTTCTGGATTCACTGCTAGAAGTCTAGTAATAGGCACAGCTAGAATTAATGAACAGCTTCTGCTCTCACTGCTTGGCTAACAGATGCACTGCAATGAGGTAAATGAGGACAGAGACTGGCTTAATTATTCTACCTTTTCTGTCAGCCATGTGCCAGCTACACCGAGAGTCTAGTTCAGCAAAACACTTCATAACTATGTTGTTTTAGGCCAATTCTTAAATACTTCAAATAGGCAGTAACATATGATTTTTCTTTTTTCTTAATCAAAGTTCAACACAACAGCTTTCTTCCCCAAACAATCCAACCCTCAAAAAAAGATTAACCAATGATCAACCTAAATTTCTGACTCACTGATTAAAATGTTTGCAACCTGGTACCAGTTTTGGTCAAGTATTTATTGCTGCTTATGGAAAATTTAGCACATTTCCTAAACAGTAACTCCTCATTACACCCTTCATATTGCAACAAAAGTTCAAAATAAACATCCTAACCAAAAAAAGCTTCAATGTCAAAACTGTGAACAGTGTGAAACAGATTGCATCATGCATTGGAAGCAAACTGTAGCTCTGTGTTTAAGAAAAAACAAACATGGTGAAAACCAGTGGATATTAGTATACAGTGTTGGTCAAATGCTTCTTTTTTACAGGTTGTGCCAAAGGGTACGAGAGCATGCCAAAACAAATGAACACATAATGATGATGTAATCATAATTATGAAGGAAATCATGATTAGAAGGAAATATCTGAATGACGAATACATATGATGACAATAACATATATGGGAAAGCATTCAGGTTGCCAAAATATCTTCAGAAATGTGTAGTGTATGTGTGTCCGTATGCATGTATGCATATACATACAAGATTTGTTCAGAGAATATTACTGGAATTCAAATGTGCTAGGAAAGAATTTTCTTCATAGTCTTATCAGTGCTCTCTCTATTCCCTGTTCAACATGAACTAAATGCGCATGTACATAATTTACTAAAAATTTTGAATCAATGTGAAGAACCCCAGAGTACATTTTAAAAGTATCTTTTCCCCTGTAAAAGATGTATTTAAAACTCTAAGTTAATAACCAACATGTTGATGGCATAGGGTATTATTATGATAACTAATAAATATTCAGTTGTGTAATAAAGTAAATAAATTATTAGTATTAACACCTTCATGAAAGCAGCTCAGAAATTTACTTCTATTTCCAAATTAAATATTGCAATGTAGTATAGATTTTATATTGCGATAAGATTTCATACTAACAAAAGCAAAGCCATATGAGAATGTATTTTTCTGACCTATCCTCAAGCCTAAAAAGATACATTTGCAAAAGTCTACAAAAGGTTTTAACAGTTTTCAAAAATATCAATTACTAGCAACAAAACAAGTTCTAACCTATGATACTGATGCATAAATGAGGATTCAGGCTGAATTGCAATGCTTTTGTTCAAAATTGGAATCCAGAATCTCTTACAGGAGGTAGATATGAGGTTTTTAATCCACTCCTCCACACAAGCAAGAACAGCCATCCCACCAGTTACTGGGTGGGTGGGCAACTATATAAAAATAAGCACCACCCCTCCCAGCAGACACTCCACTAGCACTCTAGTAAACAAAAAGAGTATCCCACTGTTCACAAGTCAACATTATGCGCTGCATAGTGCTGAAATGGTAAGAATGGTGCTCCTTCTTGCCAAATGGCAGAATATCGAATTCTGGTCTTGGAAGAGACTTTTTTGATGTATGACATTGTTACTAACCACTGTTAGTTGTTACAGTAGTGTAAGCACTGAATAAGCCCTCACATGTTTAGAGTGGTGAATCAAGACAAATAGGTCTTCCTGAGGGGCTGAAGAGCAAGATATCAATGCTGTTCCTTTAAACCCTATTTCAGCAAAGAACTCAAATTTTATTTAACTTCAAGCATAAAATTAGTCCCAAAGGCACTGCATTAAACATTTGTACAAAAGAAGAGGAAAGTGAACTCTCCATTATTTTCTCGACATTTTGGCAGCACATGAATGGTAAAAGAAAATTAAATAAAAAATGTGAATTAAAACCTTTGTAACTACTACTGTAATAATGTGATCATGCCTCTAAGTCATCCAGTGCTGGTCATCCAAATGGTTTCTGAGCTGACAAATAAGATAATTTCTGTACAAGTCAGGCCATATTGAAACTTGTCTGTTATTTCCATTTAAGAACTTACTCATTTATTCAGAATTTATTTCCAATTTATTTGTCTCTTGTTGTCTTAAGTTATATATGTGTCCATCTCCCAGAATGGACTGACCACTTCTTGTGTCTCACAATCACTACTCTGCTTTTTTAGTTGAAGAGGAACCATTTTTATGACCACACAAGATCTTGCGTGTCATGTGAAATTTTTTTAAAACAAAAGGTCACAAACCCCAAAAGTAATTATATAGGTTTTAGTAGTGGTTTTAATTTTTTTTATTGCTATACTATATATATATTTACTTATATATACTTGCCTCTAAAAATTTCTAAAAATAAAACGAACATGAAAACCAATTAGATTCATAAAAGAAGAACCGGTTAAAGGAAGGGATATTAAATGACAGAGTAAATTAAAAAAACAATCGTAGAAAATAGTGTATTGCCAAAATATATGTTGCTCTGAGGCGGTTCATTTCTGGAGTTGGTCAGTGATCCAGTCCTTGAGGATCCTGAGCAGTCCTGTAAATTGCTGAACACATTAAACATGGATTTCCACGGGCAGCAAAAATATTCAAAACACAGTAGTTTCCTGGATTTTATGTAAATGGGAGGTTACTGGATCGGAAGAATCAGCCTCAGGGCACCATATACATTATTATAAAACGTTAAAAAAATAAGAAAGGGAACAACAAAATAAAGAGATGACATTTAATTTCCAGAATTTAATACTGTAATCAAGGTGATAGGTAACTAGAAAGTCCAACCACTCTCTTGAAAAACTATGGGTCAGATACAAAAAATGTTATATACTAGAGGAATTTGCTGCCCTTTGGAATTAGTCTAAATGTACAGAGCTAGACTATTAGAATGATGCTGAATTGTTTCCACAGCATGAGGCAATGGTATATGCAAACCTATAAGAAAGTTTAGTTCATCTTGAGTATATTACTTTAGGTATTCACATTCTTTCAAGTCTTCTTTTACATTGATCAATTAAGATGGCTATGCTCGTGCAGTTGCAACTGCAACAAGATCTGATTTTACATTAGTCCTAGCAATTTACACTGTTTCAGATCACCCCTCAAGCAAGGTTGAGCTTCCTCAGTTTAAGAAGTTTCAATAAGGGGAATTTTCACAGGTACCATTTCAATCGTGCTTGAAATCCCATTGAAAACAGTCTTGTTAGCATCTTAACAGAGCTGTGGATTTCCCAGGATCACTGTCAGTGTTACATAAAAAGTACAGGTGGAATGGCACAATTCAGAATGCCGAAAAAATATTAAGAAAAAGGTTCTAAAATGCCAAATTTGGATTATGGAAATTTACAAAAAATTAATGAAGTAGGAATAATACAATAGAATCAAAACAATAAAAGTAATAAAAATCCAAGAAATCTCCCTGGACACTCTGCAGTATTCACTGTTTCATGTTGAAAATGGGAAATCAAGCCCAGAAACATATTGAAACTGTAATACATTAAGGACTTGCACAAACAAAGCACAAAAAAGTGGAAAAGACCAGAAACAGACAATACTTAGTACACAAATAGTCTGCAGTGCAGTACTAGAAGACATCAAAGATGAGCCTTTTTTCTCTAGTGAGTGTAGCATGAAAAACTAAGAAATGACAGTGCTAGTTCTTGACTGTGGTGTGTACTTTTCCTGAAAATCACTACTTGATCTCCAGAATATTTCCAAGACAACTGTGTGAATTACTAAAATAACAGTGTTCTTCACAGCTGAAAGTTCAGCAGTGATCAGTTACAAGTAATGCTGTCAAATTAACACTGTCCATACAGTGTTAAATACGGGATTAAATTCAGGGACATCTATGGTCATGGAGTACATTTGAGCTATTTTTCAATCTCTTCACAATCAAGTACATTTTGCACTTATTAGGGAAAGCTATTCTAAATGGTCATCTTACACTCCTCAGATATTATGCTCATCTACGCCAGTACTACTGTGAAGGGAAATAGTAGGTAAATTGTAAATACTTGAGCTGAAAGTCTAAATCCAAACTTTTCTGGGGGGAAAAAAACCAAACCAAAACAAAACAAAAAACAACAACAAAAAAACTCCAAACAAAAAAAGTCCCCAAAACAAATTAGAGGCAGCTTCTAAAAATCTGCTCCATGAACTGTAATTATACTTTGAGAAATGTCTCAATGGGACAATGCAGTTCTGTGCTGACTGACCCTCCCTGTCAGCTCAGGTTCCTTCAGCTCACAGATAGAAAGATCCATTACCCGCTAAGAACTGAGCAAAATCAGTCTGAAATCTAAGGGTCAGGCTAAGGTCCTTCTGCTCCCGCATTGTCACATCACTCCTCTATTGTTCTTTCCAGTAATGCAGTCAGTTGTGAGATTCATAGTTTAACATAAAATCAGGAAGCAATTTTAAGGTGAATCAGCCTTAAAATTATTTTGATTGTGTTTACTCTTTGAGATGGCAGTGTAGAATTTGCAGCTTTGTAAAGAAATTTGAAGTCTTTAATGAGGGCTAATAGACTCCGTGTACGCTTGAAGATATTCTTCCATCTTTTAAAAAAAAGATAAAAGAATACATTTGTTTTCTATATTTGGTTGAAATACATTTATAATAGGAGTTACTATGCTTATCAAATAGACTACAACCAAAAAAGATTAAAAATTATGTACATCACTGTTTCTCAACAGCAGCTACTGCCACTAATTGAAGTTTGTGCCAAAGCTACTATGCTCTGAAGGGAGACCTGTATGGGCACAGGATAAGAAGTATTTCCTTTGGCAGCAGCCTGATCCACTCACTTCTGCCCTACCATGGCCTACACTTTTGCCAATGCTTTGTGCTCAGCACCTGATCCAGCCAACTGTGAAGTCCTCAAACTCTTGTGGAAGCACAGCTCACAAGGCTATAGGGGTAAGAAGGGCTGTGGGCAAAGGCTGCTTAAGCTCACGGAGATGCCAAAAGAAATCCTCATCAAACCATGGCCTCAGTCAAGACCAGCCTGACAAATCCAAGCTCCCAGTAGCTGGTCTGCTGATCTGAACAACCCACTGAAAGCCGAAAACTGTCTTCTAGGCAGATCTTACTTGAGAAGTATGCTTTTTTTTTTTTCCTCATCCTGGAATGCCTGGAACAGATCACAGTTTTTTCAAATACAATTTCTATTCCATGTTCCTGGGCAACTTTATTACCATGTTATTCACAGTTCCAAAATCAAGGTACTGTCTAAATGGAGTAAAGGGTATCCTTTCTGCTACTGACTGGAGGAATGTGATCCTAAGAATTTGGTTCCTGACATGAAGCACTTTGGAAAATAAATTTTAAAATGTGTTTTCTCTGAAAAACTGTTTCAATTAAATGGCAGTGATAGCCACAGGATGGATTTGCTTCCCCAAAATATGATAGAGCTATTGCAACTTAAATATTCACCACTGAAGAGTATTTATGCAAATTTAGAAGTATTTTGAAAGATGATGCATATTAAATATCCCTACTGAAAGGAAACCATTTAGATAAGTAAGAAAATCCACTAAGGCAAAAAAAGATGTCTAGCAAGTAGCTTACTAAAACAAATTTAAGAGAAAAGGAATGTTATTAGCCAGCTCATAAACTGTGAATGCTATAGAAAAACATGCAAGCTATATATCTTCAAAGAATACCAAGCTACTATTTATATCTACAGCTATCTGTGATTAATCTGTTCTTTGATACAGGGAAAATAAGTGAATGTCAGGGATCTCCTTCATCATGGGTATTTCTAGATAACTTAGTTCTCAGAATGATAAACAGGTAAGATCTTCAGCAGGTGGAATACGCTAACCTCACCTACTGAGTCTGTGTGCTCCCTGAGCATTTTCAGTGGCTGCGTTGGATCCAAGTCTCACCTTCTTCAGTCTCCCTTTTTGAGGTCTCAAGAAACATTAGAGAGAAGTGGCACTTTCCTCTGAAATTTTATTTTGACTAGTTAAACAAAGAAACATGTAAGTATGGGAAGCATGTCCATATCTACTAGAGAACTGGTATGTATTTTGTTATCTTTCATTTATTAACTTTGTGATACAGCTTTCCTTGTTCAAACCAGCAAGTCAGATAGAAAACAGGCAAAAATCAGTATTTCCCTATTTTTTTCTTGGAAAGGGATCTTTCTGTTGTCCAAATACCTATATGTGTAATGACCATCAGTCAAAATTTTGGTGAAAAGATGGAGTTTTCCAAGTACTTTAAAAGTAATTAAAATTTCAAAATATTTACTACAGGATGGGAAAAGCAAAAGGAAAAGGAAAAAATAAGCATTCTGTTTTCCACAGCATGGAAAGCCTTACTTCCTCTATGTACCCTTCTTCTGCTACCTCGTGAGATATGAATGCTAACATTGCTCTAAAAACCAAACCTCCCACAGGAAAAGAAAAATATCATTATTTGTTAAACTGAGCCACTGAGACAACTTACAGGATCTTGAATTATCTTGGTCAAGCTACCTGCAAAAATCACTGGGCTTCATGTAATATCGTAACAGAGGCTTAATTCCTTTTTTATACATAAAATGTTTTAAATATTTTCTGTACATATATAGAAAAACATAATTCTTATTGTCTCACTATGCTGTGTGCATGTGCAACTACACAGGTATATAGATTTATAACAACAGCTTGTACAAACAACTATATCAATGTTTTGGTCTTTGATTTCAGGATAAAACATACTTTTCTAAAAAAAGGATTTTAGGGGATAAAGTTTACATTTTCTGTATTTCTGGATGACAGCAATTACTTTTTAGTGCATGAACAGTTGCTACTTACATTAACTTCTGTTATAGCAATATCAACGACGCTACCAACAACAATTAAGGCATCAAAAGTGTTCCATGCATCAGTGAAATAGTGCTGTTAGGACAAGCATTCAGCAGAAAGAGAGCAAGAGAAAAACACAAACAGAAAAAGAGAAGAAAAGGACAGTGTTATAACACAGAAACACTCTAGGCTCCTCTGATGTACCACTATACAATCTAATCTTTCCCTTTCATAGCTAAAAAAAATTGGTAGAAAAAAAAGGCTATTTATTTCCCATATCAACATAATTGACCCAGGACTGGTCTGTACTCAAACTTTAGAAACATCAGATCAAAATCTGTGACTTGTCCAGATGATGGAAATAGTGGGGAGACAGAGAAAGAGAAGTAGGGACTGGGGAAAGTAAGCTGGGGTATACTCACATCAGCTTCACTGAGAACGACGTCTACTATGCTGCCAATAACGATGAGGGAGTCAAACGTATTCCAGGCATCACTAAAATAGCCCTGAACAGAGCAGGCAGGGTGCAAACGTTTGTGATTACACATGAAATGTCAAATATTTGCATACTTCTGTTTAGTTTTGCATAAACAGAAATTAGTTAAACAAAACCTGTGGTCTAATGAGAAAACAAAACAAAACAAACAATATTGCCTACTGAAGGAAAAGCAACATATATGTGCATGTGTGTGTATATATATACTTTATATATATACATGTACAGACACACACACACAGACACACACGCGCGCACACACACACGCTGTACACATGCATAATACACCATTGTATAAGCACAATGTTGGCAAGCAAGCCATCATCCAAAACTGATTTTGGACTTCTAGCAAGGCTGAAAAATTCTAACATATATACCCTAACAAGCACAACAAAATCCCTTTAATAATATTTCTACAAGACCAAGCCAACTGAAACCTCCTTACCATTAATGACTTTATGATAGTCCTATCTAAGTGACTGGTAAAAATATTCAGAGCGTCAAAGCTCATCACTGGTTAATCATGCACAGTTATTAACATGGAACTGTGCATAAATATTAGAGAACTGACTTAATCTTCTATTCATAAACTAGGTTTAATACAGGAACTCACACTACATTTGCAGTCAGGGCCTGGTTCTGTAATCAGTGAAGTCAGTGCTAGGAACCATAGCAACTTGAACAATTTCTTAATGCTTTTAATGAAGCCAGTCCAATGTCTGAAAATTCAATTTCATAAATTGCTTAGTCACCCTTCTCACATTTTATGGCTTTGTATGCCATATGTGTATGTTACTGGCACACTACTGCAAATGGTTATAAAGTGCTATCATGCAATTAGCTGTCTATTGGCATCAAAACTGCACGTTTGAGCAAAAAGATATTTCAGAAGAAACCTTGAGGTACGTTCCAGGATCAATCTGTCACTGGGAACAAATCAAGATGTATTACTCTGTTGAAGGCAACTCTATAGAGACAAGATATGTAGGTTTTCTGCAATATGTGGATTTTGCCTAGTTATAACAGAAATTCAGAATCACAAAGATTACTGAACTGAACTTGTCCTTTTTCTCATTCAGATATATTAATTTATCAGCCAACCATGACTAAGGAATGTGCATTACATGACAAAGGCTGAAATGTACATTTTGTACATGTACATTCTGCTTTCCTGGTAATTAATTTAAAAATACTAACTTGTCAGCCACTATTGAAGCTCTAAAAAATACATTTAGCAAAAAGTTTAAAATTATAAGTGTGCTAATCTAACCTCATGTCTAGTTACATTTATTACACTGTTTACTATAATATAATGTTTTAGCTGAATAGTTTGTTACATATGTTGTTAGCACAGAAAAGCAAAATCAGCTACAAATATTTTTAGAATTGGACAATATTTTTCTCAAGATTTTAAACTGCTAGAAATTCTAAAAACTTCACAGTTTAAAGGTTACACTCGAGTGCATTATTATTTGGAAAAAAAGCTAATTTCACTTGGAAATTTGCTCTTGGAGACTAGAGGAGAGCTGCTACAGATGACAGCTCCACAGCATATTCTAGGAGAGAAAGCACTGAGCAGAGTCAGGAAAGCCTCATTATGTTTCTAATGCTACTCTCTTTTATCTCTTTTAAAACACAAATTGCTATAATCATTCCCTCATTTAAGGCAGGGGCTGTAAGAGGAAAATAGATCAGAGTATTATTATCACTACAGCCCTTTGTGCCACATGCTTTGGTTCTTTGGGATTAATCATAAATTCCAGTCTTGGGGCAAAAGCCAGTGTTCATGGGTTTGGTGTCCTGAACAAACACGTCCATTTCTGAGAGCTCCTGCACAATTCCCTATCACTCCTTCCTTACTCATCCTGCTTCACAAGAACAAGTCATTCCCAAAGTTTCTACTAAACATCATGCTGAACCCCCTCAATGATACTGAAATTTATAATCCTAAAGAGATTAGCAACTGCCAACTAAAGGAGGGGAGCTACTCTCCTAATATTCTTCCTGATCATTCATATTCCTTATTTCTCTTACTTAAAAGAAGTATCTTTCTTGATTTTAAAATAGCGATATTTATATATATACATAAAATAAGAGACTATTGGCAAACAGCAAACAGATAATCAGCACAGTCCTGAGGTGTGCTATCCATCTTCCTCTACAACAATGGGAACCAAAAAAGGTCTTCCTTAATTTCAGCTATAGAAAAAGTTACTTTACTAGACATGCTACAATATAAGGCACTGAAATAACAAATTCACATATTTTGATTCAATACAGCTAAAATACTTACACATTTATTTACTTTATTAAACCTTTTCCATCAGTATAGACAAATATTGTTCAAAGTAATATGTAAAGCAAAAGCATACAAATAAACAAAAAAACTAAGAGAAAATAAAGATGGTTTTGGAAAAGGGAGGAATGGACAAGTCACAGCAAATAAACATCATGCAAATAAGTTGTTTTCACCACTGCAATGACCCAAGATCAATTCACTTACTAGCCATCTTTCCTTTTTTCTTACAAAAATCTGATGTAAAACAACATGGAAAATCATTACAAGTTTAAGTAACAGCTAGCTATCATGAAGCTGTACATACGGTATGTGTTGATGTATTATTTTAGATTTCATAGCTGTATTTTGTTTTGTACTGTACTAAACCACACTAAGTAACAGACTTTAGCAAATGTGAAGAACAATGTGAAGAAAAAATGCCTGCTCTTTTAACTTACATTATGAAAAATTTGTTCATTGAGAAATGCTGAAGGATAAAATCACAAATCCTGGGGAATATGTAGGCATAGAGAATTAACACCAAAATATGTTTCTATAGATCTACCACATAACTATTTTAGTCCTTTTAGTACTCCGTTGAAAAGTTTAGGGCCTCATTCTGCAAAGTACTGTGTGTTCCAATCTCCCAGTCAGGAAGTGTGCCAGACACTCAGCATCACCTTTCATATCTATCACTTATCCAAGTTTTATATATTTCAGAGCTGGAAGGCAGTCTGCAGTACCTTGGTTTTAAACAACACAATATCATAGTAAGAGTATCAATAATTTATAGTAGCCTTAAGTTTGCATGATCAGCGAAACCAAAAGATCACCGTTTTCACAGGATTTTTGTCAACATATTAAGGGGACACTGTCAAGCAGATGACATAAAAACTAATATGTTTTTATCTAGTCTTATTTTTACAGAGTGAGTAAGGGAGCTTTTATTTGACATATCTTTGAAGTATTTTTTAAATGCCCAAAATTAAGAAATAAAACTGTCCATTCTGCCAGAGTAGACTAAGAAACCCACCAGTGACATAAACATAGAGGAAATGAATCAGTCTTTCCTCACAGACCCTAAAGCAAAACATTAAGTTGGGTTTCAGATTGTTCCTACTATTATTAAATCCTAGTATGAGTTAAAGCAATTGTTGTTTTAAGCATGTATCTAGTTTAAAATTTAGATTACTAAAAGACATTCACATTCTGCTTAAGACTGCTAGGTGATTTGCCATTATTTATGAACTACATAATATATGTTGCCAATAGGTGTTTTGTTAAAGAGTATCTGACAATTAAAAAAGTTACAATCTTCAAATAACAGGAACAACCTTAAAGATATTTAACTCCCTTCCCTTCCTGCTAATTAATCTCTGCCAAAAGTCTGATTAATACCATGGCCTTTTAACTTTGTCCCACTAATTAAAAAGTTTAAGGTGTTCTGCATCTATGGGGGAACAAAATTCATGAAACGAGGACCTTTCACTGACAGCATCTGCCCTTCAAACTCTCAGGGTTCAGATCCAGGGATCTCTCACAGTAAAAGCATCCAGTCAGATAGAAAGCATGTTGCAACAGAGTTAAAACTCAAATTGTACAAAGTCTTAGAGACCAGTATTAAGACATTGCATTTGATAACGAGTAGAAAGTCCATAATACAAATGGAGCACTATGATTTATACACTCATGATCAGACCACTATATTTTGCATTAGCTGCGATTTCTGACTACAGTCACAAGTGCATGGAGAACCATACAAGGATTCACAACCTTCTTTCAAAAAGCAGATGATAAAATGTAGCAAAATCTTCTGAAACTTCAGTGTGAAACAAGAATATAGAACAGGAAATACAAATCAGGAAACACAGCCAGCATACTCATGACACTGGTCCACGTATCTGAGCGATCTGCTCTGGGACCTCATATTGTGTGATTTTTAATGTGAAATCCTTCGCATTTAAATAAGATAGGTGACACAAAAATACAAATAAATTCATTAGAAATGTACAATGGACTGGACAGTGCAGAGCAAGACTACGGGAGAGTGGGTAAGCATTCACCCAGAACTCCACACTTCACATCTCAACACCAGACCTCAAGTGATGTATAATGTAATGTGTATTACTTCTGCAGGCAAATACAAGCTAGCTTTAAATCAAGGAGCTCAGGCCCCACAGCCGAGCTCATGACTAAATGCAAGCTGAATAAATAGTTTTGAAAAGCTGGAAAGAAGTTATAGATCTACTCCACGCTGAGCTCTGGGCAGCCATGACTATGCTGCTGTTAAGTATGAGAGCTAGCTTGTTTAAAGCAAGAATAAGATTGCCCTCACAGCCTACAGACATCCAGTTTGCTACTTAACACCAAGAAAGGGCACGGTTCACAGCTAATTACAGATGCAGATATCCTGATTACTTTAAAAGAAGGGCAATGGATTATGAAAAATACCAGCCTTAGATGGTGAGATCAGTAAACTTCAAATGGCATGTCTGGCTTTTTTCAAATTCCATGTATAGTGAGTGACCACATTTTACTTATTTACATAGATATAAGCCCAGAATAAACATTGATTTCATTGTACTGCAAACAAAATTTAGTTTAGTTTTTCATTATTAACTTTTGCACTGTTGTAAATGCAGGATGAGTACTGAAAACAAAGACTGCATTAAATGTCACAGTCTGATTTTCATCTTTTATTTCAATTAGTAATTACAGTTATCAGTTTCTTTTGCAAATCTACCTTTGAAAATGTGTCTGCATTATTCATTTTGACAGTGTCCCTTTAAGGCAAGGAATCAACTACTCACTGTGGGACCCTCTACCAAATATCGTGTATGTATAACTGAAAACATAAAAATCTAAAAAGGCTATTGAATATGCAAATTATTTATGTGTATGTTTGTAGTACTTGGCTATATTTTATAAAGTACAGAAATAATTCTGCATTTTAGAATAGGAAATATAACATAACATACAGTTCTTTACTGGAGGTTAACTTAGTAAATTTGTAAATGTAGTACCACGAATAGAAGTGGTATTCTTGTAAACGGGGAATGATTTATCTGATTTATAAAGGGACGTTTTCATTACCTCAAAATTTTGCAGATCTCATCAATGACCTCGTAATATTTTTTCTGATATCTGCATTTCATTTCCTGGAGTTACGTATAAACATATTATCAGACTAACATGTCTATTATGATTTCACTGACAGATAAATGTGGGAAACATAGGTTCTTTTGTTCTTTGAATAATATATAACTAGTGTGAAACTTACGTTATACTTAATTCCTGTGGTGATGACCTAATTAAATCATATCTAAAACTTACCTTGGGCTTGAATGCAATCAGTTTCAAAACCATTTCAACAGTGAACACTCCTGTGAAAACCATATTCATAATGTCCATTGCATCATTAAAGAGCTTAGACTGTCCATAGTGCTGTGAATTAAAAAAACAATACCTTTAAAAGTAAAGGCTTTAAAATATTAAGTGAAAGTAAGGCAGGCTAAGACAAAGTTGGCAAAAATACAGCGCAGGAAAATATTTTCTAGTAGTATTTATGATGCACACCTATATACATACAAGACTAGCTGAGTATCTCCGGTCAAGAATGGAGTTGTTTAAATCTATTTTGGATAGGCACCGAGTGGAACAAAATTGTCATTCTTCTACATCCTAAGGGAATCTCCAGAGAGGTTTTGAGAAGAAAACTGTTCCCTCAAAAAAGGAGTATTAGACAACAGCAATTTCCCAAGTTTTATACGCTAGGTTTTAAAATTACATAACCTTGTGTCACACCTGCTTAGAAAGCCTGCAGTATGTTAGTCATAGAATAACAAATATTGTGTAGGAGTGATATTTTTAAGAGGATACAGTGTATGCAAATTTACTGAGAAAAGTAGAATAGTTTTGTAAACTGAATGTGAACCATTCTTTTCCTTATCAAAATCTGAAATACGAGGCTAAAGAAAGACAACTTGGAAAAGTAGATAACAGAAGTAGGTGGCAAAGAACTGCATTGCATAATGTAGAAAAAGTAAAAACATGCAAAACCACACATAGGTATAGATAGATATATAGCTAATATATGAAAACATGTTTGTGTGAGGTTTGCATTAACACACAAAACTAGAGTTACTCCCGCTATTAAGTTTTTAAACTTTTGAAGAAGATACAGACACAAAGGATGGGTTGGAAGGGACCTTCAAAGATCATCTAGTCCAATCCAACCAAACATGGAGTAGTATATATACAAACTGAACACACTGAACACAGAACAAGTACAGAAACTACACAGAGGTGAAGTAATGCTTAAAGGCACTGCATAAAAGAATATATTAGATAAAAGAATCTAAGGGGTTGAGAGAAACGTTTGCTAACAAAATTAGACTTTTCTCTTCAAATTTTCTTGCTCATGGATAATCTTTGGAATATACACATATAATACAAATTATATTACACTGCAGGTACAAAATAAAGCTCAATGAGCTTGATTAGGTTACGAAGACCTTTATCAACATCAAGCTGTTTTAAACAATTTTACTTCAGAGAACAGATGAACAGACTAGAACATGTCACAGAAGAGTACTATGACCAGAGGTGCTTTTTTAAAAATTTCACTTCATAAAAAAATACAGGCTGCCATAAATTAAAGGCATTATATCACCCATATCCTTCCCTGCATTTTATGCCAACAGCTTCAAAAGAGCTTCTAGTTTTCCTACCTGCATGGCCAAGCAAAGCGTGTTCAGCATGATGAGGACAAACATGATGTATTCAAATCCAGTAGAATTCACCACATACCAGAACTTGTACTGGTAAGGGTTTTTTGGAATATATCTACGAAGAGGACGTGCCTTCAAGGCATATTCTACACACTGGCGCTGTAAAAGCAAATACGTCAAAAATTGTTAGACTATACCTAACAGCTTATCAACTGATAATATAATTAATAAGTGCAAATTGTTAAATATGAGTCTTAAAAACAGGCAGTCTATCTACTTGATGTAGGGTTTTTTATTATTAAATGTTAATAAAGTAATCAAGTAGCTTACCAATCCTCACTTGGTTATTTACAACTGTATCTAATTATATACACTACTCAGCCACATACAAAGAATCAAATAATGCTCTGGAAATTCTGAAGTATTTCACCTTTACACAGTGTAGTAGTATACAGTAGTGTACCATAGACAATATGTATGGATATATATAGTATATAGCATGACTATTAATAACATGACTATTAATTCATCTATAAGTCATGCTTTGTCTTTACTAAGTTTTCAACCACAAATGTAACTGCATAGCATAAAACCCTAGAGTCAGCAAAATATATACTGAGGAGGTGTTATTCCTAATAGTTGAGTTAAATTGCCCAGCAAAATCATGTCACATATGTAGGAACATCATGGATTCATTTCCTACTCTATTAGTCCCTGAAATCTTCATGTAGGCTGGGCCTTCCACTTGTCTTGTGAAGAATGCTTACAAAAGCTGACTGATAGGGCACAAAATGCAGAATGAATGCTGGTTAAACTTTCATCTTAACTTTGTTTAGATGAAGCATGTCACAGTTGGACAAGAGTACCTGAAAAATCACGACTGGTTACTGATGACTTTCTCAGTCAAAGGACTAAACAGTAAAAGGGGACAGGTTTTTTTAAAATATGAATCCAAATATCCCCTGTGAATTTCTAAATAATTGGGGGGGGGAGGCAGGGGAGAAGAGTAGAAAATTTTGAACACTTTCACTTTGAACCCTTTCAGACTATTCAGAACACAAAATTTATTTTCCTGTTCTTATTGTAAAACCTACTTCTGCCTACGGATATGGTGCTGTATTCTTCTTAATGTGACACCAACGAGTGAGACACTAAGAAGCTAACAAGCTTAATGTAACATCTTTCACAACAAAAAGACTGATATGTTGGGCTTACAGAAAGAGGAACATACAATGACCTCAATACCAGTTGATAGTATTTACTAATTCCATTTTTTTTTTTTAAATAAGATATGTGTTTAGTGCCCTCTTCTGACCCAAAGCAGAAAGGAAGCTCTTAATGCATAAATAAAAAAGGATATTTTCAAAAGTTAAGAGTTCATTATTTATTTTAACCTGATTTTTGTCCAGCTCACAGTTCTTATACTCTTGTTCTCCCTGTTCTTGGAATGTAACAATCACAAAACCAACAAATATGTTCATCATAAAGAAAGCAATAATGATGATATAGATGATGAAAAAAATTGAGATCTCCACTCTGTAGTTGTATACAGGTCCTACATTCTCGCCATTTGAATCAATGGCTTTGTACAGCAGCCTGAAAAACAAACAAAATTTCATCTTTACTAACATTAAAATGACAAAAGAGAGTAAAATATGCAGACTCAGAGGACAGGTTTCAGAAATGGTCTGCTGTTTACTGTTGTCTTTTTCTAGTTACTGACAGTGCTTACAAGCATATTGAAACCAGAGGAATCACACCACACAATGTTGTATGCTTTTTTCCAAGACAATAAAGGTAATGACCAGATTGTTGCTTGTTGGTTCCCCTGCCCCCCAAAGCTATCCTCTAAGACTTTTCTCATTTAGGGAAATAGCAAATGGTAGTTGCTGGGTTTCTCTATGCAGTGTACTATTGCCTGATTTTTTAGTAAAAGTTTTACTCGAAGGCCTAAAATTTTCATATTAGTATTATTTAAAGGGCATCAATGGATAAACATCTAAAAGGAATACTTCCATTAGAGTTGAGGAACAGCTCATTATAGCAAAAGTAGCTGAAAGATTAGGAATCGAACAATATAAAAAAAGTTTGCCCTTTACAGATAGAGATGAATGAAGAAATACAGGAAAAGTGCACGGATTCAGAAGTATAGTAGGTTTTTTTCCCTTCCTCCATTAGTAAGTTTTTACACCATCACTTAAGACTGCTTTGTTGCCCAAAAATGCCTGATAAATGATAGAGAACTGTTCTGGAAAAAGTAACTGTCTTAACAACGCTGTGAAAACATGGAGAATTCACTCACGCTGGCCAGCCTTCAAAAGTGGATACCGTAAAAAGGGCCATCATAGCAGAGAGAACATTATCAAAGTTGAAATCACTATTTTGCCAGACCCTCTCTTTGACCATTGGATTATCAACATCTCCATCTTTATAAACGATGTATATCCCTCTGTGGGAAAGAAACAAACTATCAGTAGTGAAATATTAAATTAGCCTCAGAGTTACTCAATGCTCTATTCAAAACAGTTTATTTCTCTCCCTCCCTAAACTTGTTTTATTTCCTTGCTAACCTGTGTTTTCTGGTGGATTTAAGACAGTAATTCCAATTTACACAAATCTAAATGCCCTGACACATGCCTGCCATATCTGCTACAGTTTAAATTATTCAGAATATAATGTGTCACATTCTTAGATCAAAGATGTTCTCACCGGCATTCCTCAGGATTCTGTTTTGCCTCATCAGTGCACCTGTAGAATTTTCCCTATATATAAAACAAAAAGCAATGACAAAATGCAGAATATGCAAAATAAACAGATTTATACTATGATTAGTTCAGAACAGGACCAACCCAGTTCCAGCAGCAAGCCACCAAGAACTCAACTCAGCTTTGCTTTTCTTGATGCAGTGTAAATTTTGAGTGTCTGCCTACCTTGAACAGCTGCACTCCAATACAAGCAAACATGAACTGCAGAAGAGTTGTAACAATCATGATATTACCAATAGTTCTAATAGCCACAAAGACACACTGAACAACATGCTGGAAAGACAGAAAAGAAATATATTTTAATACACTTGTCACTATCACAGAATACATACTGTAAAAGTCTATTTTATCATACTCAGATTGTTTTTTAAAATTACTCTTTTTGTGTTGTCAGTATTATACCTACTACCATAATTAAACTTGCTTTCTAAATTTGTAAGTCTGTTGACATAGACCCATCAACATCAACGGACTAAAAATTACATAAGCACTATGGAAAAACAATTAAAATATTGCTCTGACATATTGGTTCACAGTAAGTATTACGGTCAAAATCTGCTCTCCATGGCATTGGTGTTCTTCTACATACAAACTGCTATAACTGTGGGCAGAACCTGGCCTAGTATGTATGATTTATGTCCTTGCCCTGTGAATATCTCTAGGCAATTTTTCTTGCGCAAGAATTTTTAACCTGAGGCAGGATGAAAGAATCAGGCCAACAGAAATATAACTTAAAAAATAAAAATAAACACCTTAAGTCCTTTTGCTCTGTTTATTGCCCTTAGAGGCCTCAAGACTCTTAAAACTCTGAGGATCTTCACAACTGAGATAGCACTTGATCTAGGGGGGGAAAAAAAGTCATTCTGTTACTTTTAAGGTAACGGATTTTATTACTAAAAATAACAATGTTCTTGCAACTTCCTTATACATGAAATTTCAAAAAACTCTCAAGATACATATACAAGATTTTTTTAAGTATTTCGTGATTGATCCTTTATTAATATTAGAAAATAGTATCAATGTCATAAATACAATAAGAGTTATTTTGATTTCTGGAGCAACTTAGGAATTAACAACTCAGAAGCTTGTCTGACACTGTAATGCAGGTAAGTTTGGTCAGGAGCAAAACAGTCCCCAAAATATTTTTCGGTGTTGACAAGCTCTTTCAAAGACACTGTGTAAGTCCTCTAAATCAATGAATACCTTAATTTCCAACCAACTGGAGATAAAAAGATCTCAAATGACTCACATTCTCTTTGTTTAAGTAGCTAGGGCTGCATTTTGAGGAAATAATAGCAGATAGCCTTTCAAAGAACATATTGTGAAACTGAAAGCTTGTGTAATACAAGCAGAATACAATGTGGGAAGCAGTTGACTGACACCCAGCCCTTGCTGTTTTCGAAGTCATTAAGGGTTTTCACAGATGATTTTAAACGAGGCGCAACTGCTCAGTGAATCAATAAGCACCTCCAGACTCTTGTTATGTTTAGCCTGATCCAAACAAAGCAAGAAAATCTCTTCACTACCACTTACAGTCCTGATTAAGGTACAACTTCCCCCCCCTTCAAATACTGTTACATGACCCAGTAGGTCAACGCTGAAAGAGCAAGCTCGTACAACTACACTGTAGATGTGGTAATAGCACAAAAGAGGGTTTATAAACCTCCTGAAGCTCCAGGAATTTCTTGCTGTATAGCAAGTATTCAGAGTCATGGTGCTCTTCCTTGTTCTCTTGGTAATAGGTGGAAGTAGTAATTTGTTTACAATCCATATTAGTAATGAGCTACAACACTCTTTATATAAAGCACAATCTCTTGCCAGTCCCAACCCTGAATATTGATACGGCACACGCACACAAAATGGGGGAAGAAAAGGAGCTGAAACACTGATTTCAGTATAAAACCCCAAAGCAAAAATAAATCATTCACATTATAAGTATAGTACTTACTGAATACCAAATGATACCAGAGAAACACCCACAACCAGCAAATCCAGCAAATTAAAATAATTCCTGCAGAAGGACCCTTTATGAAGGAATGCTCCAAAAGCTGTCATCTAAAAATAGAATTGTTACATGTTTAGTCTATATTTCAATTTCTTCAAATTCACATTTAGGCTGTTTACAAGACACTTGCCTAGAGTGTGAATGCATACAATATCATCTCACTTTCTAAAAGCGATTGAGATAGAAACCAATCCCACTATGTACATTAAATCTTTCATTTAAATCATAAAAATTCTGCTCAAGCAACACCAGCAAACATGTCAATTGTTTCTGACGTCAACAAATGTTATATTTTGTGTAAGAACTGATTAGGCTGAGGTGATTACACTGAATTGATTTGGCCTTTGTTAGAAAAGTGACTACAAGAACCATAAAATTTCCCATGCTTAATAAACTGTAAGGTCCAGATACTGACTCCTAATCATTCATACTATCCTGAGAATTGAAGGAGCTGAAAACGTATTGCAAAAACCTGAGAGTCAAACCTGGTATAGAACCAGCACAAGGCTGTCATAAGGCAGTATTACACTGCTATTTGCCTTTGGCTCACAGGAGACATGTTAAGATCATGAGTGGGTATCTTGGAATAACCTGGAACAATCCACAGATTGTTTCATATTACATGTGGACAAGGGTCCCCAAGTTTTGCTGGTCTGTGGGGAATATCAAATATTGCTCTCCCTGTTGGACTTTCTCTTCATTTTTTGCTTTCTGTGCCTAGATTAAGATGAAAGAAGCACACAAAGGGTATCTTGTGAAGGAACCTGTACGTATCATTCACAGGTTTCATTAGGAGCCAGTGACAGAGGCTCCATTAATTATGGCTGCAGACAGAATCTGGGCAGATGTTCTCAGGTATCACAAAGCTGAATTTGGCTCCTAAATCTATTAATTAAACCCTTACCATAACTGTGAGTAAGTACCAGTTAAAAAAATGCACACAGGAATTAAGTTAAGCCATTAGAAGCACAGAATCTGTACTTGAGTAGAATTTTGCATTGGTTTTTCCACAGTTATGGATTAAGACTGAAACACTGAAACCAGAAACTTGAAATTAAAATAACGATACCTTTGAAAAAATACCTAGTAGTCAGTTCAGGCACATGGATCTAATTTCTTCAGCCTTAAGGTCCTCCTAAAGAGACCTGAGTACTCTCAAATACTCATTGTTTTCCACAGGTAAGAAAACTCAATGCCAGCCAGAGAACATCTGATATTGACTGTGCATTTTAAACCCATTACTTTCTATTCTGTTCTGTTCCTCAAGGTGGAGCAAAAAGATTTCATTTCCTTTCTTCTTGCACCAGACTATTACATCTTTCAAGACTGTTCCACAATGTAGAACAGTGCTACCGTCAATGGGCATCTCAGTCTACTGTGTCACTACTCACTTGCAGGCCTTTTGCATGAAAAACCATCAGCGTCAGTGAAAGCTATATATCTGCAAAGGAATGCAAACTACAAAAGACACATTTTTTCTTGGAAGCCCTTCTGTCCTTATTCTTATGTTAAACTTTCTTTTGTTGTGATCAAAATACTAAATGGTCCACAAAACTAGAAGAATAAAACTCCTAAAGTTTTAACCTATGCCATGACACGAGAGATATAATATAGTTATATTATAAAATCTCCAATAAAGTCCTAGCTCTTTTCACTTACAGCTGTACAGAGTATGGCTAAACTCATTAAAGTCAGTGGGAGTTGAACACTAAAATAACCCTGAGTATCAAACTTGCATCTATCTACAAATACTCATTTACATTGTAGTATGTTATCAGTTAGCAGCACACAAAGTTTCATGTAAAGACTCCCACAAAAGTAAAGATATAATGACCTGAAAATACAGGTGAAGTACATGTCTCCCCACCTTCATACGGAGACTCGTATTTCAATCACTACAAATCCCAGTGGAAGCTTTTGACTAAAACTCTCTATAGCAAATCATTCTATCCTTTGCACAGATCAGGACCAAATCAAAGCCTAGAGCGGATTTGAGGTGGTGAGTGCTGTCACACAGCCTCCAGCGGAGCAGATGCTGCAGGACACTCACTGAGCTGAGCGCCTGCAACACCACCAATGCCACTCCTTTCCTCCTGCCTCTAATTCCATGCCAGTGGGGACTGGTTTAAATGGTGTGGGATTAGCACAGCTGGGGCAAGTTTAAATGCACAAGGCCCTAACCTGACCTTTGCTCTGACGTTTTCACATTTCCAAAGTACTGCAAACAGGATGGTAAGCTGGATTTCAATGCCATGTAGGGATTACATAAAAGAATTCTTAAATGCTTTAAACTGATGTTGCAGCTTTTCTGTTATTCATATCCACATTCATATATTCAACACCATACAATGTGGAAATCCTCATATCTGCAGAGCAGTCAATAGGATAAAGCACAGGAAGACTCTCTGCACGCTGAGAGTTACTCTGTTTTATATGCTTGGTTTTTGGACATTTACGAGTTTCTTTGCTGCAGCTGATAATATTGCCTCTCATTATCTCAATTTCATTTTCATATACTTTCTGCCTGGAAATTAAGGAATACTGTTGCTACTGCAGGTCTAGTCTTGAATTTACTCCTTGCAGAACTTCTGTAAGACTTAGATACTGTGGAAAGCACAGCGCAAAACCCAGCATGGAAGACATGGAGGACTCCAGCCATAAGCAAGCAAAGCCAGTGTCTGAGACATGTTAGTAAAGCAGGCACTGTATAAGTACGTGCGTCATGTTCTGGTTGTCCGTTACACTTTTTATGGTATAATTTATTTTCCTTTATAAATACATGTGAGTGCACTTCAGGGCAGAGCTTCCTGGAGAAAGTGGAGTCAGGAGCACCAACATTTTGGCTGTGATGGGGCTCCTTGTTTCTTTGTAATATTTTACAATGCCAGATTTCAAGAGCCCAAGCTCTAGAGCTTCCTGTTTCCCTTGGATAACTCTTGACTCGCTCACTGTCAGAATCTTTTGCAGTTAGTAGGAATGTTGCTTTTCTTATCACATCCAGTTATGTGTCTTTATGCCATGCTTTATAATTCCTCTGTCTCCTACAGAAACACAAGTGGAACTGCAGGAGCTATGCAACCTGCTGCTCAGAGCATGTGGAAGTTTACCGACTCTCTGCTGCCACAGAAATGGTGGTAACATACTTTGTATGGCTCCTCAAATTCAGAGTTGGGAATTAGTTTGATCTAATGCTACAGTTCTTTCCAATGCTTTGTTCCTTCCTTTAGTTTGGCCTTTCTCTAGCAGTGAAAAAAATGGTTATATATTTTAGAGTGCTATAAATGTTACAAGATTAATCAATTCTATAGCAAGCTCCTCACTGCTGAAAATGAGAAATAAGGGGATAAACATAAGTCTGGGAGAATATTCGCAAGCATGAAAATAGTCTACTACTTACAGTACAGCTTATCTTGTAAACAGCCCAAATATTGCATCAATTAGTATTAATCAAATTGCATTGTGAAGAGTATGCACAGCAATATGAGCAAAAGCTGGGAGAAGAGATTTTGTTAAGCTTAATTCTCAACTGGAAATGCAAAGTTTATGTACAGATTCTTAGTGTACCAGAAATTTTTAAGTGTCTAGATCAGGGTTACTCAACCAAAATATCATGGTGAATATGCACAGCATGAAACTTTTAGGAATTGTGTAAATCTCTGAAAAAATATTTTACAAATTCCCATCAAAAATTTTGATTTATTTGTTCAGCATTTTCTTACATGTGAACCTAATCCTCAGTTATAGGGCTTCTTTGCCAGAGTAAGCCTCATACATCTAAAATCTTAGTAACCCCAGTGGATATTCTTAATAATCAGTACACAAACTATACATTAAAAGTGCCAATTTTTGACTCATGCATGGGTAATACATTTAAGCAAGCATATTTATGCCTTTCTGTGTATTTAAATGTATGCCCAAGATAAATGCAAAGTATCTTAGTATATAGATAGATAAATGCAAGATATCTTGCAAGTCCTGTTGCAAGAAAATAGTTATCTACTATTTCAGCTCTGTGAATATAGTTCAGCAAAAGAAATGAGAAATTACATGCTCCCTCCTTAAAAGACTGATTATCTCTTTTGGAAATGCCAGAGCAAGGAGAAGGAAAAGCTCATGCGCAGTGAATTATTTTTCCCTTTTCTGACAACTGTAAGTTTAAAAAGGGTAAAAAAATGAATTATTAAATTGATGTAATGATAAAAAAATCAGCTTCTTCATGCACCCAATGGTAAAAAATAACCAATCAAAACTATGAGGAACTGTCAAATAAAAAAATCCTCTGGTTTAAAAAAAGTTTAGCTTTGATCGCTTAGAGAAAAGGCGAAGAACACTTCAAGTGCCTTTTCTTGGCAGGTGACACACAAGGAAAATCCTTTTAAACAAACTTCCTTTAAAAACCTGTTACCTTCAAAATGATCTCAAATGTAAACATACTAGTGAAGACATAATCTGCATACCCTAGGATCTGGAAGGTAAACAAAAAGTTACAAACATTATTGCTAAAGCTGCTTTTGAGCTAACAAGGATCAATTAACAATGCATTACCTTTAACAGGATTTCAACAGTAAAGATGGCTGTGAAAGCATAGTCAAAGTAACCAAGTATCTGCAAGGTATAATATGTGCCACAGTAAGAAATCCATCTATTAATAACTTTTTACAATTTAGACCACATGCACAACACCTGAATTAATCTAAGTAGGTAGATGGGGAATTTAGACAAAGTCATTTAAAATTCCAGCTATTGTACAAGCATTTTTATTTACTTAAAAATTTATCAGATACCACTCTGCTTAAATATTAGATTTCACCCCTAAAGAGTTAACAGGACCCAATAAGCAACATTTTCTTTTAATTCAGACTTTCCTCTGTCAGCTTTCACAGGTACTTTCTTCAGCCTTGAGCAGAGATACAGAATCTTGCACAAAGAATAAATACTTATTAATAACTTTTGTTGGTTTTTTTTTAACCAAAGTATTCCATCAAAAAATAAAACTTCAACAGATGCTTCTAGATTGCACATCATTCTACATTCTGCCACATTATATTCTTCCTGCGTAGACTGGGCTAGAGTATCACAAAGCAAATTTATGAATAACTAAATTACTGAAAATCAGCACTACAACTCTTTTTTCTTGAACTTGGAAGATACAGCAGTGATTTATTTGTAGGAAATTTAAAAGAATCCACAACAGTTGCATAGTGATATGCAAACTTTTAAAAAGACTGTGGATGTGATATTGACCTCACTGCTGTCAACAGGAACACTGCCATATATTTCAGTACAACTGAGATTTCACCCTTTCAAGGTGGCCATATCACTAGCACCTAATTTAGCAATCAACATGCATTGCAGTAGGGTACTAGTTTAGATTAGTATCCACCTATCCAACTAGCAAACAGTTGTGCACAGAAATGTTTCCTGTGGTTCAGCAACTAATAAAATGGAAGAAGAAATAAAATAAAGAGACAACACACAAAAAAAGTATTCTTATTAGATCATAAAAAGGAAATATTTTTTTCCCCACATTCAGCTGAAGATCACATCCTTCTGTCCCTTGCTGTGGCTGAAAAAATTGGCAAATATTAAAGCCATTTAACAAAGATAAATCAGTAAGGAATTCATTCTAGAGTTAAAAGAAAATATTTAAAGGCATTCCAGTTCGTAAACTTTCATTACCTTGCCAAGGTGGCTGTTGAAGGAACATGATCATTCAAGGTAGTAACAAGAAAAATATGCAGGTCTGGTGCATTTGTGAATACTTACAAGAGGGCAATGCCTTCTTGAAATCACTCACACATTTTACCCGTGTCCCAAATAGGAATAATCCGTTCAGTTACCACCACTCTCCAGTTACGTTTTCCTAGTACTCCTCATTACAAAAACAATTATCAGCCCTTCAAGCCATTTACACAATAACAATTTCAGTACTGCCCACCAGCTCTCTTTTTCTTACCCATTGGTATGATTTGTTCATAAGATTGCACTTGTCCGGTTTTATAGATACAGGAAGCACACAGCTCTACTGAATAGTACATGAAGAGTGTCTTTGTGCTTTGACCTCTTTTTACCTTTGAAGAAAGTTTTAGCTTATTGGTTTTTACTAATGTTACTGAAAAAATGTTCAGAGAATGTCAACAGCCAAATGAGGACTTTTAGAGGCTGCATCTATACTAACAAGAACTACAAGGATACTCAACCTCTACTGACCTAGTAAGACCATCTTATAAGAGGTAGAAGAGTTTCTCTAGCTCCATGGCAATCTCTACAGATCAGTTTATATCTAAGACAGGAGAGGCCTGGAAGTTCTGTCAAAATATCCCAAAACTCTCCACAGACTATTACCAAGTTGCATCATCTCACCTATTTCATACCTAATCTAAAGCATGCACAACTCACAATAACATGAGAGGCTTGCTTCACCACTAATACAAGTGTAACAAGTGTAAGACAAACATTAGCGGTCACAAGAGTGGATTTGTTTTGTTTCTCTGTCCAATAACTGTGCATTTGAGTAACAGGCTAGTCTTCTACTATGTTAAGAACTTAAAATGGGGGATTCAGGAATTTGTTTTAGAACACAGATTTATACTCACCACATAAACTACACTTTTATTGAATAATAGAGAAATTTCAGAAATTAATATTCTTATAAATATTTTGTTTCCACAAGTATATATAAAAAAGGATGCAGAAACACTTCCAAATTTGGGGGGTTGTATATAGGCTGAAAAGGCATTTGACTCCGAATCAAGGCAAGAGCTGGGCATGCTCTGATCCTCCTCTTACGTGTGAGTTTAGAAAAAAGTGAAACTTGTTTAGCTTCTGATATGGCCAATCAGGAATCCAAGGATCTTCATATCTGATGTGGTGGCACTCAAACTCAGTGTGGCCACACTAGCTTCTTTGAAAGAAGAAGTAATATCCTTACAAATCCATACACTCACTAACAGAGTGATACTCTCAGTTCCCCAAGACCATATAATAAGAGTCAATGAAGGAGAAAAGAGGACAGGTTAGAGTCTATTCCCAACATGTTATAAACAGTGATAATTTTAACTGGCATTTTTAAATCAGTGTCAAACACTGAGAGGCCCTAAGAGTGATTCAGGAAATGCATATCAGGTACACCAGCTGCAAATTACAAAAAAACATGAAAATTGTAAAGATTATGCTCAGCTTGAGTATATTTTATTCTGATATATTTATAGCTAACAAAGGAAAAACATTATGTACATGATAAAAGGTTCTAATACCTATGATGTTCCATCAATAAAGTTACTTGTCTTTAAAGATTTATGTTTTTTAAAGAAAAAAAATATGAACGTATGACTTGAAAAAAGGAAAAGGAAAGTTTCTTAACTTGAAAATTAAAAACTAGGCATCAGTCCCAAAGGATTGTTATCCTGTGAGGATATATTTATCTTCAGACATAAAAATGAAGGGCTTACATTATTTCGAAAAGAATGGCTGCGAATTGGATCTTCTGCTGCCAGGGAAACACTGCTCAGCATGATGAAGACAAGGATGAGATTGGTAAAGATGTGGTGATTGATGAGTCTGTGGCATCCCACTCGAATTCTGAAGAAGAGACACAAAAATATACTATGTGTGCAAATAGAATTCAGCAGATGGCTAATATACAACACGTTTTCTATTACTCTGCCAACAGTGACAGAACAGAGCAACCATCAGCAGCTAAAAGCAGTGCAAATGCTGAAGCTATTGCTCTGATTTCTAAAAATGTAAATTGAAAATCCAATCCACCTGTAGTGAAGGTGCACTTACCGAAGGAATCTGAGAGAGGATTTCCAAGCTCCTATTGGTTTTCAATGGGTTGTGAATGCCACTACAAGTTCCGGTGATTGTACCAACGTGCATATACAGAGGCCAAATATCAAAAGGACCAACACCAGATTGTAAGTCATTTCAGAGCCCCGGTTTGATTTGATTCTTATTAAAGCTGTCAAAAATACTTATCTGGTGAGGTGTGGCTTAGGCTGCAGATCTCATTTTGCTACTTAGAGACTCAACACAAATCAGAATCTCCTGTGAAGATTTTCTTATGGAATTACAGGACAAGTGGATGTTAAAGATTACAGAGCTGCTAAGTTTCAGCCACATAACATGAAGTGGAACTGTACATATGCTTAGAGTCACTGAGCCCAAGGTTATTACAAATGCTATTGAGCACCTTGGTAGAGTAGGTTCAGGATTAAATTAGCAAAAAGGCAGGATCAGGTTTGCAACTGACTAACACTGAAGTTGTCTAAATTCTGCTGAAGAATCAGAAGGTTCCTGGGGAAAATTTGTTCTCCTGTTATTAAATAGATGATTTAAGTATGGTGTGTGTCAGTTAAGATGGCCATTTTGGCCTGAGAATATCTAGCATTGGTTGAGGCCAAAAGCAATTTGACATGTTCAACAAATCTAATGTTTTTGCATTCAGCATAGGTGTTCTTAAAATTACTAGTTTAAATAGCTCTCTTTCCAGTTTGGAAATTCTGAAGAGCATTAGACAACCTATGCAATGAATAAGATAAAAGTCAAAAAGATTATATCTTGATCATCACACCATCTTCTAAACTTAATTGCGATGACCTCTACCACTGAGAAGACAGCATTATCCCATGCCAAATAACTCCTAAGCTCCCTCCTAAGACTGCTCATGAAATTGCTATATATAAATGTAACAGCTATGTTCAGTCTGTAGGAACTGAATTTAGTTCACTCTTTCACTTCCATCCAACAATCAGTAATGACTTTAACTGACTACTGAAGCTTGCTTTCTTCATCAGTGTTGAATTTCAAATGCTCTGGAGTGAGACTGAGCAGTGGAAGATTCCAATTCCCCCCAAAATCCAACTATTATTGTTCTTGGTTTTTGAAATAATTTGTCTTTATCTTCAGTGTTTGCTTGGATCTGGAAAAATGCTGTTACCCCAAGAGAAATTTATACATCCTTTCTCCTTCTTTTCTCTTTTTCTCTCTCTCATTTTCTCTTCTCCTTCCTCACCTGTATTGCTCCACAAAGGTTACTGGGGTTACTAGGAATCCTCTCTCATCTAGAAGATGCTCAGATCTTAAGTCACAGTTTATATATCCAGTGACTAACATATTAAATAGCTAACATACATTAAAGGGTACTTTTCAGACATGTGCAGACTTGACAGACTATATGTACAATATGCTGTTATCTTCAACAGTGGCAAGCAAATTAATTTATTTATCAAATTGTTCTCATTTACCAAGTCATTCAGAGAATTTTAGGAGAGAAGCCAATCTCCCTCCTGTTGAAGCTACTGGAGTTCTATTCCTAACCACACTGGAAGGAGGCCTGTTCCTTCACTGCTAAACCTTGATGGACTGAAACAATATTTTTCAAAATTATATTTACGGATTGGTGCTGCTGAAAATGAAGAAGGCACTCCCTTCAGGGATCGGTGTTATCTTCTCCTTCATATTTAGTTCCGATATTCTACGGGGACGTGGGCCTGCTGGTACCTCTGGTTCATCCTCCTCATCTTCTTCATCTTCACCTACTTTAAATTAAACACTTTTTTAGTATAAAATAAAAAACATTGAGGTTTTGTTCATAACAATATAAAAGCATGGCTTGTATTAAAATATATATGGGTCATGGGAAATATATATTCATAGCGTGGCTTTAAAAATCTATGAATCAATATATGAACATCCCTATAGTTGTCATGAGCTTATATACATGTTTATGTGCATATATGTGCCCTGAGTGCACTAATAGGCTTTACTGGCCCTGACCAGCCTCATCTGGGGACTCCACTCACAAGTCCTGCACATGGGCTCTGGAGCCCCACTTAAGCTCAGCCCCTGATCATCAGTCCATGCCTGAGCTGGGTTGTAGGGGTGCTGAGCTCTGTGCACTGGTTGAGCACATAGTGATCAAAGGGTAGGGCAGATTTCTGTAATAGGCATCCAGACAATCAGACAGAACTGATTTTTAGATAAATACATTCACTGGACTGGGAAAGCTAAAACAAAATTGGCTGAACATCATCAGCCCTAGAATGTCCTTTTTTGCCAAACGTTTCAGAAAAGTTTTGAATTTCCTCTCACAAATACTACCACAGCAGTGTTCAGGCTCACAGTGTTAACTCGCATATGTTGTTTGTACTGTCTAGGAAGCTGCAGGAAAAGATAATACTTAGCAGCTTACAGGCCCATTTTACCCACTGATAACAGAGCACAACTTCACTGACTTCAAAGGAATTGATTCAGTGTTCAGCAAGAGCAAGTTTAGGATATTTTAGCAAACAAACTTAAATGTCTTTGTCTTCTGGCTGGTATTCACATACCTGGTACGTCACAGGGTGGATAGGGATCTTTATCCTCATCCTCTCCTTCTCCATATTCAGTAATTGTCACCTACAGCAATGAAAGGGATGCACAAGAAGAAAAATGAATTTAAATACAGCTTGGAGTATAAAGTTCAACAGAAAGCAAACCAAATAAGCCTCTGAAGTCAGGGAAGTGATCCCTATGCTTATTCTGAGTTTTGTGAAACAGGTTAATGCTAAGAACAGAGGAGACCTGACAGTTTAATAGGTATTTTTAAAAGATGATTTTTCTATACCATCCACAGTCTTCTGGCTGTGTAGATCACAATGAGAATATAACCAACAGGCTTTGGTAAAAATTATCAAGAATGTTTGAACATTCTACTAAGTTTACCATTCACTAACCTCTTCCATTGGATTTATCAGGCAAAATACCTACAGGGATCCTAAAACAACATCAGTTTTCTCTAACATTAACTATTTCATGCTCTAAGAGCTTCCCTTCTCAGGGTATCCTGAAACCAAAAGGATTTTCTAGATTAAGAGATTCTGTGAGGATGCAAAGCATCAGAACTAAGTTTCCTTTGCCTGGAAAAAAAAGTAGGGATGATGGGTTCATAAAAGAAATTGTACAATGCACAGTAGTCTTGAAAAGTACTCTGTAGCAAAATCAGTAAAACTGCTTCTTAGAAAAGACACAATTTTTAGAATAAACACCTTACTATCCTTGGGCTTCTTTTGGTCACCTTCTGGCTTCTCACTTTTTTTATTTTCCAGACTCTCTTTTCTACAAAACAATACAGTAACAATTACAAAGCACATCATGTAAAGACAGAAGATTTTAAGTGAACTATACCCATTCTATGAAAAGTAAAGAGACCATACCTAAAACCATATAGTAAAATTTTTAAAATTATTTGCACAGCTGCAGGTGTCAGAGCAATAACATCCATTGCATTTGAATGCAGTGATCCATTTAAAAGATTATAATTTTTAATATCATTCCAGAAGATAATCCCTCAAAAATTCAATGCATGATCATTACTCCTTTCTAGAGGAATAAACCATGCCGTTGGACTCCTACAAACAACTTGGATTGACTTCAATAGGCCTGCATTGACTTCAAAGGAAGGTTTTCTTCTTGTCTATATAAGGCTTAGAGAACTGATTCCACAGGGAGTTGTGCACTGGTGACAACAGATACATTCTTGTTCTAATTGCGCAATAAATCCTACCGTTGCAATGTTTAAATATTAGCTGGCTTATCATTATGTCCTTAATTCACCTCATTTTCCCAATTACTACCCAACTTTTATCTCAAATCATACTTACTGGGTCTTATTTTAATGTCTAGGTAAACTGTTTCATTTTTTTCCTGAGTTCAATACAATTTGAAGATGGTAAAGATATTTATATAAAAAAAATCCTTATGAAAGAATTCAGTACCTTCTCCTTCCCTCTCCTACTTATTCAACATGCCCATGCTATTTTACCTCGCATTCTTTTTCCTTTCCTTTTCTTCAGCTTCTTCTTTCTGAGCTGTATTTAGACTTTCAGCATCTGCCAAGTTATCCACAGCAATGGCCAAGAAGACATTTAGCAAGATATCTATTTCAAATCATTTTAAGGACGTTATGCCTTACTATACTTGTTTGGTTTATTATCAGCATAAACACTGACAATATGAGAGATATAAAATGCATGTTCCCAACCTACAGTGTAGAGATTTGTGATGCTGGAGCATAGTGCAAATAACAGTCATTTAATGGACCAGATTAATACTGGGTATAAAATGAGCAGAGATCCATCAGGGTCACTGATTTTAAAATAGCAGAATACTTGACGCATTTTTTAAATAAATGAAATTCAACTTTGTGCTAGCCTGAGCAAGTTTCAAATATGAAACATTGTCTATTAAAAGTGAAGACTGTTCAGGCATTTTAAAAATTCATTTTTATAATGTACTATCTCCTGTGTCTACAACAATCTATATCAAATTCCATAGTTCAGTCCACATTAGTTAAATACAAATACTGATACAAGTGCCATATAGTACAGAAAACGGAATGTTTTTGCCCTTTTATCACATCCTGACCTTTTAAGAACTTCTGAGAATGACACTCGTTTCTGTTGCTACGCGGGGCCAAGGAAGTATTTCCACTACACTGAAGGCGGGGAAGGGGAATGCTTCAGCAGACTTAAGCCTAACTGACTCAACATTTCTCTGTGCAGATTTCTCTCATTTGGTCCCTGCACTATACAGCAGATTGCTGGCTCCACTGTCAGTGTGTGTCAGAACTAACAGGGCTATATGAAGCGTCAAAAGCATGAACGGGAAATTATTGCCATCAAGATCAGACTACATCCATGCATTTTCAGAGGGAGAGATGTCAAATAGGGACAAGCAGGTAGAATGAAGCTGTTTTCCCACAGAAGGAAGAAATCAAAAATTCTCTGGTTTCTGCCATTGTGGTGGCTGGAGATGGACTTGGAAGATCACTAGAGTCTCATTCATTAGGGAACAGGTGTGCAAAGAAAAGTCTATATAAAGGACTTAGCACATAGAGAAAGTGCTTACATGTCCATTGCAATTTACCCCCTCAGAGAAATTTTGCATATGTCCCTGGCACACAGGGCCATTTGGAGATGTTTCCAGTGAGTGCAAAGGATACAGTTGCCACAGATGAAGAGGATAATGAAATATATACAGACTATCATGCCTGACGATGACGGGCCACCATACGCCATTATGCCATCATACATAACAGCATTCCAGTCTTCACCTGTTAGAATCTAAGAAGCAGATATATTATTAGTAACTCAACATCAAAAAGAGCAATAAAGAAATAGGTTTCCTCTGACCACAATACACAATAAGGCTAACCTTCTGTATACACAAAGCAATACCATAATCTTTTCATGCATTGTTTTAAAATTTCCATTTAAATAAGCATCTCCTGAAAGCTTGGCAGCTTTAATTTTTTAAAGGGGCAATGTCAGGTCAAATGTGGACACTTTTCCTCTTAAGGAAACTTCTCATTTAATATTTCCTTATGTTAAAATTACATGGTAAGATTTTTTTGCTTGCTCTGGGCAGCCACCATATGAAATTTCTACTGAAGAGATAGGAAGTTGACACAAAGTTGAATCTTGCAGGGTCAGCTTTAAACACTCACCTACGATGTCTGAAACCAACATTGTGGTAATGTGCAAAGCTGAATGTAAAATTGGCTAGAACGATGAAACCAATTAGCCTAATTCAAGCATCCAAATTGGGAAAAAATAAAAAAAGATCGTAAAATAGTGAAAGTGAACTGTAAGTATGCCCTATCTTTTCACAAGTAACAGACAAGTTGATTTAAAATTTTAATAAACCTGATAGTGTCTCTTTAAAGAAATTCATACTTATTTTTATATCATACTAAGTAATATGACCCATATGCAAATGCTCTCTTACAATGCTTCTCATTTCTTCCTGCTTGGCAATAGCTGAACTTTTATATATAGCTAATGAAGTTAAAGAAAACAATTTGATTAAAATAAAAATAACATTCCACCTCTTTTTCTAGTCATGTAGTTGATGGACAAAGGAGATTTAATTTTGTGAAGTAATATGACAGCTATGTTGCATAGATAGATCAAATAAGACATGACACAAATGGTACAAATGGTGCAGAGTTACCAGAGTACTGAATTTAATGAGCAGAATGCTACTTAAAGTTAACTAAATAAATAGTATTCATGATTTTATTTTCAGGCAACATGATCACTTAAACAGCTTTGTTGATCATCAAAGGTAAAATGTTTCATACAGGATGAAAGAAAGTTACCTGGAATACAGTTAAAAGAGCTTGTGGAAAATTATCGAAGGTGCTCCGTTTTGTTTGAGTTTCATCAAAATTAAATTTGCCTCCAAACAGCTGCATTCCAAGCAACGAGAAGATTATGATGAAGAGGAAAAGCAGAAGCAACAGTGAAGCAATGGACTTCATTGAGTTTAACAAGGATGCTACCAAGTTGCTCAGGGATGCCCAGTGCCTATAAATTAAAATGCGTGTGTTAACACACACCAAAAAAAAACCAAACAAAACAGTAAAAGAGCAGAGCATGATGAAGTATTACAAAAGAATTGCTGATCACCCTTCAGATATCCCTAAAGTTAGCAGTATTAGTTAATCTTACCTTGTTACTTTAAAAATACGCAGGAGACGAACACAGCGAAACACTGAAATTCCAAGGGGTGACATAATTTCCAACTCCACCAAAATGGTTTCAACAATGCCACCACAAACAACGAAGCAATCAAAGCGGTTAAAAAGAGAAACAAAATAAGCCTGTAGGCCCAAGCTGTACATCTTTACTAACATTTCACAGGTGAACAAAGCCAGAAGAACCTTATTTGCGATATCTGGAACAAAATATATAAAACAAAAAAAGACATTCCTGAATTGTCTCTTAGAATTCATTTTTATTTTAACATAATAGTACTATACTTTCTATACGAGTTTGCAGCCTTTTGCTTAAGAAGGAAGTACTGAGTTTTTATGCGGGAATGTTTTTGATGCCTAAAGTGATGAAAGTTACACAAGGATGTTAAAGCTTCCTGCCACCTATAAACTATTTGTATTTCCAGTCCACTGTGCAGTTCATGGCTGCTCAACTCACAGCTTGAGTCCACACTGTAACTTAAGCAACACAGCCCACAGTATGTTCTGCTGTGCCAGTTATCATTTCCTTCCTCATCTTTCAAGCATGGTTTAACAATAAAAGTACAGGTATTTACAATTTAGTATTGTCATTTTTTTGCTGGTATGCCATTAAGCTGTGTTACAGTCGTAGAAATCAAATAAATTCAGTTATTTCTTGTATCTCCCTTTGGCTGGGCTGAATATTCTTCAGGACAGCAAACAACAACAAAGTGGCAAAGTACAAAAGTACAAGAGTGGAAGTATCCATATTCAAAAACAGGACAAATAATTTTTGATTGTACCTTGGATCTGGGTTAGCCAGTCAGGTTGATTATAATGCTCCGATGAAATAGTTAATGTGTTCAGAAAGACCAAGACAATTACAAGCCAATAAAATGTGACAGATTTTACTGCAGCTCTACATTTTCTTCGATTAAATCGATTCCAGCGACGCCAGCGTCGACTGAAAGTTCAAATAAAAACAAATTTATTATTACACAGAAAACACATACGGACTTAAGGAGGGTTTCTTCTGCGTAGGAAACACAGTGCAAGTATGTATATATGAGCAGGTGTATTTTCCTAAGTATGTGCACAATACTTCAGGTAGCTGTGTAAATTATTACCAGTTGCAGATTAGGGAGTTCTAATTTGTAACTCCATTTTTAGATTTCATTATAGATTTTCAAATGTAAACCACAACTTTTGGAGACTCTAATTGCCTGTGACATAATTAGATTAAGCTGCATTTAACATTTCATTGAGTAACAAGATACATCTGTCTTCCCAGGACCTATAAACATAATAGCAGTAAAAAAAAGGCAATGAAGCAACTTAGAATTCAAATTACAGTTAGTCTGAAAATGTAGGCTTTGAGTTAAACCACAGGCACAATTCTGGCAGGATTAAACAAGGCAAGAATGTTGTGGTCAACTTTTAGAAATCTACCCTATAATGTTAGAAAACTCAGTCAGCGACTCCTAGAGATTTCTACTGATGTGCCTTGAAACTGTGTCAGTGGGCAAATGTTTGTGAAATGAATAAGAGTGACAATCAAGGACAAGTAAACAGGCCCTATCTAGATACGAGCTGGATTCACAAGTGAGGGTATCAGCTTAGCTTTGGACTCATAAAACTAGATTTAATTTCTCTGCTTCACTTCTGGGAACTTTCGTAAACCAATTAGTTTCCCTGGGTGGCATTTCCATTTGTGAAACAGGAAGAAAAATATATTGCTGGGTCACAGGAAGAGAAGGATTAGGAAGCACTTGATATTACCTAAAAGGAAGGCATATAAAATTCACGCACCCAGAACTACAGCTGTGGACTCAGATAATAAATTTTAGGAACCAACAACTGTTTTATCCAAAATTCAAGGGACAGAGCAGGCACAGACTCCAAGGGAAGCTTGACCTAGTCTTAAAATAGCAAAGAACTGAGAAGACTGTGCATGTATAAGATTATTCCTCTATAGTTTCACTATCAAGCCAGTCTAGCACAAATCTGGTGTGATGGAAAGGGGTGGTCTGCTCTCCTTGTTCTGCCCTCTCCTTTTCCTTTTGCCAAAACTAGCCCTAATGAAGTGAGCCAGAGCCGAGAAATGAGTGGTGGAAACCAATTTCTTTTTTTCTGGGTTGATTTTGGCTGGCCAGTTGTCTGATTCAATTCATTGCATTGCCACATCACAGAAAGAGCAGGAAGAATGAGTGGCTGAGATAGGGGAAGGGCACTGCAGCCCTTTTGGCAGTACCCAAACAAGAAACTATGGCTTTTGAAAATTGTTACAAATAACTAGGTGAATTCCTCAATAATTTTACTATCTGGATTAGCAGGTATTGTATTTAGTAAGTATAAAATCAGAAATGCTTCAAATCTATCTCAGAAAATAGAACAAATATGCAATAACACCATAAAAATAACTGAGGTTGGCACTGGATTCAAGCATTAACCGAATTTTCCTTATGCACTTTCAATTAGTACTTGTAGCAATAGAAATTAATAGTGGTTTCGGATATCAGTACAAAGATGTTTCAAGCCTTTGCAGTATTCTAACCATTTAAAGGAAAAATATCCTGTCCTGACCTAAATCAACACAGTATTCAAGAACATTCTTATCTTGCTAGTCCCCTGCCAAACAGCACTACGTCTGTGGCCATCATCAGGATGGCTCACTCCCTGAGTAGGTAAAACAGCATTTTTTTTACACTTACAGAAGATTGCATCATTGAAGTCAATGAGACAGGAATAATATTGTTTGGGTATCTCGACTCATAGGAGCCAAAAGCAGTCTCAAAGTATATAAGTCATAGCTCTCTGAAGCCAATGGAGCTTTTTCTTTTCCCAAAAGGTCTGTGGAATTAGTGACAGAACAGTGTAGCTAAGTAGTGCACATATGAAAAAGCTGCCAAAGGGTATGCAATGGCATTTACATGTAGAAGTGTATGAATAACATAAGCATGTGTAAAAAGCCTACAGAAATAAAGCAAAAAAATAAAAAAGGAGCATAAGACTAATTTTCTACCTTCATTAGATTGGTACAAGTAAAGAAATAAACAATAAGTAGCAGACTGAAGTAGATGGCCTGTTGTGCCAGGAAAACCTGTGGCTATATAAAATAGGAAAACAAATTATGCTATTTTCACTCAACAATCTTCTATATTTTAGTACCCGCCCCTCCTAGTTTTAACCAAATAGCATAATTTTTTCCTGGAAGAATGAAATGTACTCTTTTATTTTGAAAAGAAATTCCATTTTCATAAATTTGCAATGATATAATAAAGTTTTCATTAAATTATCAAGCATTTTTCACAAAATATAGCAGTTGAATAAATATTAAAATCACAGAGGACACTTACAGTTGACACAGTTTGTTACAACAAACCAAATTATTCACTGCTTTTGTTCTCATTAAGTAATTTATCATTTTTTTCTTCATAACTATTTACGAGCAAATCATTATTCATATAAATGTGTTCCCAATTTCACTTTCATTCACTCAGGTATTCATGTTTAGTTGGTCCTTTAGGCCCTGGTCTTAAATTTGTACCTACACATGGGAAATCCAACCTTGCATTGAGTCTGACTGAACTCTGTCAGCCAGTCATGCAGAATCTATGAAGTTTAGTTTGTTTACTGGCTATTCACGGGTGTTCGTGTATTGCTACTAGACCTATGGCAAAGGTAGGAACATTCATTTTCAGACTATATTGTATCAGCAGCCTTTCATTATAACATGATATTTTTCTAAACTGGACTTTCTGTTTAAAACCACATGCATAATCCCTGTATCTGCAAAACTGGCGTGCCTCATATTTTCAACACGAAGCTCACAGAGAAGTAATTATTAATGCCCAAGATGAATTCTTCTGTAATTGTGGGTGCTAGTGTCTGTGCAGACACCCTAGACTTCACTACTCTTACTTATAAAATATGGGACAGAAGAATTGCACCAGAGCACTCACTCATTATGAAAATATAGAAGCCTTTGAGATTATTTTTCCATTCCATTTTTGTAGTTACAGGATTCAGGGCATAGTACCAGCTTTTTAGCATGACTTGAAGGTTAACGTGATTATATAATCACACTGACAAGGAGGAAGCAAATTCTTAAAAAGAGGGATCTTCAGAGGACAATGTGTACAAATCTCTTCAACTAGTAAATCCCCACCTTCTTCTAATCATAGCTCTGTCGCTTCCAGGTGAGGAGAAAGAAAAACATAGTTGTTCTAGTATCAAAACATTTCAAATTCCACCCAGAAGATTACAAATAACCAGCACAGAACATATTTACCCATATATATCCTAGCATAATATGTGGTTAATATACACCTTCACTTAATAAACTGGCAGATAATTGCTATATCTTGCTAGGACATAATTCTCTTGACCAAGTACCCATCTGACTGTATAGAAACATATTTCCAAGGATTAACTTCTATTTCACTTGTGGTACAGCAGGTAGGCTAGCTTGCAATAAAAAGCATTTTCTATTTTGATCCAAAGGCAAAGACATTTACGGTCAAACCAATATCCTTGATAAGCTATGTCCTGATTTACTTTGCCCTGAAACACAGTGTACTGCCATTGCAGAATAACATTCCCAAACTTGGAGTGAGGATCAGGCCAGAAGAGTAAGAACTAGACCAAGATTTAGCATTTGGCTTCAAATGTGTTAGGACATCCCTGACAGCTGAACACATAATCTAAGGCTTTGCTGCAGAACTGAGAGTTTCTGTGTTTTAGGTAAACAGAGCTTTTCAGAAACTAGTGATTCCAATGAAAAACACCAAAGTTACATTCTTCTGACATATCAGAAAAATATATTTTGCAAATATGAGATGTTAGGTATCCAGAAGCAATGGGATGAGAACCATCAGTCTGCAGATCCTTATAGAGATAGAAGAGCAGATACACTCTGTTCTTAGTGGCACTGCAAAGCGAGCAGCTCTTCAAAGTGCTTTTTCTCTCTGATAATAGATGTCAGCTGGTTTTAGGGGTCTGGGACATGGTGCAAGCCACATCTGTTTGGAAGACAATGGCACAACTATAATTTAGAGCTCTGTTGCCTCAAAACTACTCCTCACATGAATTCATTAAGTTAAAAGGGATAGATAGTTCTCCAGTGCTACAAGTAAAGACGTAAAAGTTGAAGGGGGAATTCCCATTACCAAACTCAGCTTAAAAAGTTTAAGTATGATTGAAGACCTCAAGCAGCTGCAGACCCCTGCAGCACTTTCAAATGAGACACCAACATCCCATTGCCGATTGCCACAACTTCTGTGAACAGATGCAGCAATACATGTATGAACGAACTTCTGTGTGACTTGTGTTTTTTCATGCCACAAGAACAGATTCTGATCAAAGAGCTCATGCAAAAGACATTTAGGGCAGTGGCAGAATCTAGACATCTGGAGATACTTTGGTGACTTTCTGGCCTGGAAATAAGTTTTCTTTCAAATTGATGTGTTGGTTATGAACATTGATTGTAGAGATGGATAGCACTGACTGCTGCTTACTCACTGCTTGGGCTATTAAAAACATCAGGTTTGGGTAGAAATTTTCCTTTCTCAAAGATGACGTAGCAGCTTTCATTTAACAGAGCTTCTGGAGTTCTCTTTTTCCTTAAAATATGAATAGGCATGGTTCAGAACATAGGCATTACTTTCCTTTCTCTGTGACGCTTCTATGAGTCCCCACTGTGCAAATAGACCGAACTTGGAGAATGTAGTATAATAGCAGTCTATTGCACTGCCTGGTATTTGAAGTTTCATGTGACCACTTCATATTCGAGTTTCATCCTTTAAAACCAGCATGAGTAGGCTTCATAGCAATAAATAGTATGCTATAAGGTTGATTGGAGACAATCTCATGATTCAAAGTAATCATGCTTGTTTGGGATTCTCAGCTAATGAAATACTAAACAAATTGTTCCATTTGTTCTACTGTTATGGTAACGGGAAGCAACGGCAAAAGAAATTACAGCTCATTAGCACACTGAATCACTTCTCTTTATTAAGCTAAAAGGAGTCTCATCTCTCATAATTCTCATGAAGGGTTAAGCTCAAAGGTCTACATGGACATAACTGGTCCATTCAGCTGGTGTAGTTAAGGCCAGTTTCTGTAGCAGAAGGCATACAAGAAATGATACAGCTTTTATAACTAATGATGAAACTTGTGTATTCACTACCATCCTAAATGGCCAGATCTCCACTGGCCACAGTCTTCAGCAGAGTGAGGCACCAGTTTGCTGGCTGATAGGGATGACAAAATAAAGCTTGATCATAGCGTCACATGAAAAAACTCTCAGTGTAGAAAAGCACCAGTTAACTGTTGCCTGGGAGCTCTTCTTCAAAAAAGAAAGACTATTCAGAAGGAACACAAGTCCACTCCAACTGCTTGCAACTGGTCAGCGCTGGTAGGTCATTAGAGCTAGTAAGGCTAGTAGAATAAACCTGGGTTTGCTATTCCTCTTCATTGCTGCAAGGAGAATACACTGCTGTTACCAATGAATTACTTGCTATACATCCAACACTGAAATCAGTTTTACTAGGGTTAAAAAATTGGAATGATTCCAGATGTTGCCAAAACTGCTGATGCCAGATGTTGCCAAATCTTCTTGATTGTCCCTTTTTTTCACTGAAAATTTTCTGTGAAAAATATTTATTCTGTGGGTTGTCTGCAACTGTAGGAGTGTCTTTGCCCTTCGTAATTCACTAAGTCTACCACTTGATTACTTACCTTAAATCACATAGGTTTTTTTGTTGTTCCTTCACAGAGTAACCTAACCTTTTAAAACAGAATATCTCTTCTGTGTTTGCAATTATCCTTTCTAATTACTAAATATATGTCCTATAAACTGGAAAATAAGATCAGAATAAAGAAACCTATTGGTTTTGTACTGGCACATCCAGGGTCTACAGTATCAGGACTATTAATTCTTAATTTTGCTTATAACACTTCCCTTCTGCAATCATACTTGAAAATAGAAACTCGTATACCCAAATGCTCCTAGTCAGTGAAGAGAGCACCACAAATATCAGCAAAGCAAATCAGTGAGTCTGATTTCCAAAAGTGTTCATGGATACTTTACTTTTGTATTCACCAGTAACTGTTAGGAAGAATTTTCACACAGTAAAATTTATAGTACAGTAAATAAAGAATAATTATAGGAGACAATCATGATATGTAAATAGTCACAAGGAAAAAAGTGATGAAGACAGAGGAAAATACTCACCTGAACTTGGATTTTGAGATGGTTTGACTAGAAGAAAAGGAAAACACATTTTTTAAAATGTGGAAAAAATAATTAACACAACTTTGCTGTCTTTAGAATTTTGCAAATCAATACATCAGAATTACATGTACATAAAAACAAGCTTTTAGCAAAATGCATCATGAATGCTGAAATTTTATTGTCTGTTATTTATTTTCCGAAATACCATTCCTAAAGCTTTACAAATTTTGTAAGTGAGAGAAAGGAAATCTCCTTTAAAACTAAGTAAATAAACTGCTCATGTAGAAGCTGCTTGGAAGCCATGAAAATCTGAGCAAATAAATAGTGAACACCATGGGATATAGAAATACTCCCATACAGTCAGTTATTGCCTAAAAAATACATATTCTGCAGATTATGCACAATTTAACAGAAAACATTTCTTTTTACATGTCTTAGGGGACTTCTGTTTTTTCTTATTATTTTGGACAGCAATTATACTTTATAAAAGCTTTCAGGAAAACATGGCTCCACTGGAAGTTTAGTTGAATTGTTTTATATCTTCTTAACTTGAGAATTTTAGGAGCGCTTTAATGCTGTAGTAACTGGTCTAATATTAAACTGCTGAAAGCCAAAAAAAACCCCAAGTGTCATACAAACCTTGACTACTTGAAAGCAGTTTGGGCTAAATAAACAATGGGGAAAGAATGATTCTTTTAAATTTTGAGATTATGAGGGTGGGTACTTGAAAACAGTCCATGTACTCACCATAAACTCCCACAGCATGCTGGGTTCTCTCCCTCTCCACTCACATTCTCTGTGTTCACTGATTCAGTTTCACTGGTGGGCATGCTTGCTGTTAGGAGACAGAAACTGCTTTAGATTGACAGCCAGACAAGGCATTACACAGAATGTGATCTCTTGTTCTATTGCAGGAATGCCTCCACTTTTTGCAGGTCTAATGAGAGCTTGGAAGATCTGAGGAATAGCAGATGAAGATAGACACTTCATCAGTCCTCCTCTTATAAGAAAAGAAAGCACACAGAATTCCAGAGTGTATTGTAGCTTTTTTTGTTTCTTTCCAATAATTCAACATAACTGTTGAAAATGCACTACAGAATACAACATAGAGGAGTTTTGTAACAAAGAGCATGCTGCCCCTAGTAAAGAAATAACCCTGAGCTAGATTTTGTGACCTTTCATTTTAAGAAGTGTTCTGGTAACACTTTGGCAGTGCTTATCAGTTTGTGTTGTTAACATGCTCGCTAATTCCAAGAAATGTTATCTATGCTCTTTTGAAAATAGAAACTATGACACTGATCATAATGACCACTCCATGCTTTTATTTCCATTATGAATTACCAAGGTAAGATGCTAGAAAGTAATTGAGCTTGCAAATACTGTATGAGCAGAGAGGAAGGAGTACTGGGAATGGCAGAATGGGTACTACAAAGTATGAGAATTACTACTAATAAAAAGGGGATTATTACATTTGTTATAGAGCAAATTACTGTACATACAGCAGATCATTACTGAATAGTTAGCAATTGTAGCTAGTGGTTTTTTAGATAAAACTCATTTGCAGATTGGTCATCACCATTCGTCTTCAAATCAACTGAAATAGCGGGAGGACAACATATGTCAAAAGGTGTTAGGAAATGATGAACAGCTAAAGTTCTCAGTACTTCTTAGGGGAGAACACTACTTCCATGTCTGTAAAGCAAGCATGAAAGGAAAACCTCAGGAACAAGAAAAGTATAAAATTAATGTTGTTGGTTTATACAGTAGAAATACCATATAAATTAGGAAAAAGTAAGAGAGGTGGTAGATGCAGTGAAATTACTGTAGAACAGCAAGAACAAAAGAAAAACAGAGTATCTTAAAGGTGTTCCTGGGTGTACCTTCTCCTGTTTTGATGGTTTGCTTGTTTGGGTTTTTGTTTGTTTGGTTTGGTTTGTTGGAGAGGTTTTAAGCCAATGCCTGTGGACTGAGACTACTGAAGGCAGAAGGGCTGCAATGCCTATTTCTGTTAGGGATGTCTCACTATTTTGGTAGCCTAAAGGAGGTTTAAATCAGGCTTAATTACACATGTCTTAATTTAAGTGAGACTCAAGAATCAGGTCCTGAATTTTCTGATTTTCTTACAGAACAGGTACAAAATGAGAACTGTTAGTAACAGTTTCTCTGCACAGCCTCTATATTGCCTCCACACTGACATAGAGATACATGGAAGTGGTAAATGGTAGTTTGGTTTCCACACCCATCAATTCCATCCAAGTTGAGAGACTGACAGGTCTATGCAGGCTAGATGCTCAGCTACTATTTGCAACATCTGAGAATCTAGCCCCATAAATGTAAGTCACCATTACATGAAATGTTAAACACAGGGTTGGCATAACAAAGATCAAAAATGTCCATGGAGGTGTTTGAATAAACAAGGCACTTCAGGCAGTAAGGACAGCAAAACCTTCTTTCACAAGGTTCTTCTATTTTGATGATTCTTTTAAAATGTTACTGTAATCGCTTTATATATGAAAAATCCCTGGTTAGCACCTGCAAGTGCCTCAATTCTAATATCATGCTTCTCTTTTATAAATCAGTTTAAAAAAATGAATATTGCTAGTCTTGTGTGAACTTCACAGCTTACAGTCTCAGAGTTCAAAAGGAATTTCATTCAAAAGTAAAGCAAACAATCTTTGATGATATCCAAAAATTTAAGTATTAAAATTTCAAAGGTTTTAAGAAAAAAAAAATTACAAATTTCAGACATAGTCTCAGATCTTCAGAACAAATAGTTTTTATTTAAAAATGCCAGGGCCTTTTGCAATAAATGCAAGGAGTTTCCATGTCTGGTAAAAAACTGAAATAGTTGTCTTGTGCTGAGTGACTTGCACGCTGTTAGGAAACACAACATTATAGCCACCTAATGATGAACATTTTAGCACTTGTGATGAGCGACTTCAAAATATGAGTGCAGAAGTCTTGTTTCATACACTGCTCTTAGGTGCTGCCACAAAAACAGAGCTAGGCCCACTTTTGCAAGCATTACATATGGGCAATGTGTCTCACACTTGTGTTACAAATTTATCAACCCTTCCCTCATCTAAAAGCAGTACCCAGAATCCAGTTCCTTACAAAGTGTCACTCAGTGCCACACAAATGCTATTTGTTTTAACACATGCCAAATAGTTTTTAAAAGAATAAGTGTAAAGTAATATAATTTTAATTCAAATCTACCCAGACTTGATGCATTAACCCACAGTAAGAAATACCAGCCCATTTTAAACATGACCACATGAAGAAAAAAAAAGTACCAAAGAGGGAGAGGGGGGGAATCTTTGTCCTTACTGAAGGCAGTGTCAGTTCAGCTAATTATCAAATACAGCCAGAATGTCACTATTTCAGAGAGGGCTATTGCTCTAGCTCTATTAGTGACTTGCTGTCCTGGTTTCAGCTAATGGTCTTCCTAGTAGCTGGTACAGTGCTATGTTTTGAGTTCAGTAGGAGAAGAATGTTGATAACACTGATGTTTTCAGTTGTTGCTAAGTAATGTTTAGTCTAAAGTCAAGGATTTTTCAGCTTCTCATGCCCAGCCAGCAAGAAAGCTGGAGGGACACAAGACGCTGGCACAGGACACAGCCAGGGCAGCTGACCCCAAGTGGCCAAAGGGGTATTCCATACCGTGTGACATCACATCTAGTATATAAACTGGGGGGAGTGGGGGCAGGGGGATCACTGCTCTGGGACTAACTGGGCATCGATCAGCAGGTGGTGAGCAATTGCACTGTGCATCATTTGTATATTCCAATCCTTTTATCATTACTGCTGTCACTTTATTATTGTTATCATTATCATTATTAGTTTTTTCTTTTTATATTCTATTAAACCGTTCTTATCTCAACCTATGAGTTTTACTTCTTTTCCCAATTTTCTCCCCCATCCCACTGGCGGGGCGGGGAGTGAGTGAGCCACGACACTTGCAGGTGCTGTGTTACAAAAATGGAAGAGGAAAAAAAGAACCATACAGTTAAGTTTACATTAGAAATTGAGCTATCATTACACTGTAGTTTATATGCCAAAAGAAAAACTTGACAGAAGTACTAAGAAAGGCACCATGTGGAAGTCTAGCTCCAGCAATGCTAGCAAGTCATTAAAACTTTAGCCAGAAGAAAACAGTAACACTGCATGACCACATCCACTCTCATTAATACAAGCAACCTGGCAAGTCTTGAAAAGACTCAATTTCATGACCACAGGTTTTTAAAGGCGGTGTTCATTGGGTAAAGTACAGCACACAGAACGAACTTTTGAAAGACCCTCTGATCTCAGTAAGGCCAGCTTTGAGATCTTTAAACTGGTACTCCAGTATTCAAAAGAAGATACCAAATTTTCTCTACTCTTTATTCACCTTTTGCCTTTATTTTACTGGCATCCTTCCGGAAAGATTATCTAGATGTCTAGATAGTATCAGCTCTCTTCAATTATAGCAACTGGTTTCAAACAAAAGAATGCTTGCATTAGGCAATATAAGCAACCCATACAGCATGCAGCTTAGTACTTTCCTGAGTATATGGAAAATAGGTCAAATATATCAACTACTACATTTTATTTCTGCGGATAAGAAAATAGATTGTTTTTCTCATCTTATAATGTTCACTATTTCTCTAAACAGTTTTCAGGTTTTGGAGCAGGGATTTCAAACTCCACTCCAGGACATAATATAACTAGTGCATAGCTAAGAGCAAGTCAGTGTCCATCAGCATTGGTATGTCCTAGCCAGCTGGAGCTGGAAGAAATAAATTCCATAATCCTGCAGTATGACAATTTAGTGTCACTGTAGAATCCAGAAGCAGGCTAAATTCCACCCTGAATTATTGAATTGTGGTGGCAAGTATTGTTGTTGGAATGTTTTCCTCTAGAAAGTATATAATTAATATTTTAAACTGGTTCAACCTCAGCTATGCATTTTTGATCCATAGACGGATCTCATTTCCACACTGATGCACATTGGGTAGCTTTCTGGTTACACATGCTGAAGGAAAAGACCTGCAGAAGTGGAGTGATCTGCACAGCTAGTCAGATAATCAGCAATAGCTAGTGAAGAAAATCTTACAATTATTAAAAAAGATACTCTACTGGCAAAATTTTAGATCAACCTTGCAAAAATGCTCATCTTCTGTCTGCTAGTAACATCCAACCAATTCCATGAGCTCCAAAATTCTAATTCTTTCTCAAATCAGTACATGGATTTTCTGAATCCTTTACACCAAAATTTTGAGTTAGTCAAACAGGAAAACAGAACAACAAAAAAAATGCCCAAAGAGGCAACATTATCATTGCAAATGTATCTCAAATTTTCTTAAGTCTGCTGTATGCCCAGAAAACACATCAGAAAGAAGTGGTACTACCTATTCTGACTGTGAAGCTCCTCAGGCTAAATTCAGTTTAAGGAGGAGCTGACTAGAAGATGTTCTACATGATACTGTAGCAAGGTATCTGTTTTCATAGTGCAGATTTAATGTTGATACCATCAACAAACATTCTTACAGGCTCTCTCTTTTTATAGAAAGCCCATGGAAGCTCAATATAAGGTTGAATGGTTGTATAGCAGTGGAAGGAGAGCAAAATAATCAATCTTCATTACAGAAGCATCACTGAACCTACCACTTCTAGCCTGAAGGATGACACTATGAATCTTGGGAATGTTGTATGCTCTACAGATGTGGTGCTTTTAATAGAAATAGAGGTAATGCAAAGGAAACTATTTAGGGTGGGATTTCTAATCCAGTGGTAGTCTTAAGTTTGAGCTACTCAGATCAGTGTAGTAGTCTCACAAATACAGAAAGTAACAGACTTAGGCCACCGATTTGTACTTTGGAAAAATCCTACTCATAAAAGGTATACCTGCCCTGCAAGACACAGATGAAATGAAGTCACTGCACACGTACTTGAGAATGCTTTTGACTAGCAAGGTCAGGTACTAGTAGCGAGACAGCATTTGCAGCCAGCAGATGACAGGCCAGTTTTCAGCCGGTTCCATGCTGCTTCATGACTGACATCAGAACCTGAACCTGTGTGTTTAAAGGCATATCCAAAGTAAAATTGCAACCACTGCCTTTTAGCAATTTTTATGGAAAAATTATTCCAGCCTTTAAAGCTGTGTGAGCTATTAGAAAATATATATTGTTACACAAATAATTTCAAGCAGACTCAGTATTTGTAGAAAATTTGTCCATCGGGTCCTAGCAATTTCTGACTTAATATTCTGCACTCTCTAAAGGAACCAGATCAGATTTGTCAGCCTCAGTCTGAGCCACAATAGTGATTCTTAGGACAGCAAGGAAGTCAGTTGCTCCAATAATTTTGTTGTAGATAGGATTAAAACTAGATCTCCTAATTGCTACCATTGTAATTATGTCAAATCAATACATTTGCCAGTATTAAAAGAGTGTAGACTTGAAAATAACTATCATACTCTAAAACCCCTGTCCATCTCCACTGTGGGTGGGAAAGAAATTGAATAAAACACAAATTACAGAAACAAAACCATCAATAACAAGAGGAGATACAGTAAAAGTTTGTTATGTTTTGTTAGATTCTACATTAAAAGTATTATAAATAAAGAGTAAATATTATCATCATACTGTTCTAAGCTTACACTATGATCCATTATAAAGCTTGTAAAATAATTACATTCTTCACACCTGAATTTAAAATACATTTTTTTATCTGTTTTACCTGACTTTTGAAAAAGAAAACCTATGCTTCAACAAGAACATCACAGAGAAAGAAACTTCAGTGGAAAGCTAAACAAATTAAAGACTACACTTTAGGAAGGTAGAGCACTGCAGCACCAGTCTATTTCAAACATGCACTTAAAACAGCAGAACTGCATGCATGAGTGTCTACATGCTAAAGATGTATATGTCTTTGTTACAGAAAATGCATACAATATGTGCTTTCAAAAGCTAACACATTAGATGCAGTATTGGCACAAAAGAAAGTTCAACTGCAAATCAGAACATGTTTTACCATGTTTATTGGAAGAACGACCAAAGCAACTAAGTCTGCTCTTCTTCTTCTCTTCCATTAAGTCAGCCAATGTAACCCCTTCGCGTTAAGTACATGTAATCCCAGCATTTACACAGTAGGTGGCAGCAGTTGCAACGCAAAAAATAAAAATGTGTGCATATATACAACACAAGCAACGTTAGGCAAAACAAATTGAAGTTACCCGCAGCATAACTTATCAGAGCTAAACCCCTCACCTCCCACTGATTTTTGCATTTTGAGTTAAATTCGCAATGCTTTGAAGTCAATGGAAGTTTTTTTCATCGACTTCAGGGTAACTAGCTATTAGTTTATAATAAAGACTTAACTTTTACTAGAGGCATATTTACAATTCTAGTAGTTAAAAGATACTCCATTATTCAACAGCACTGAATACCTGCCCACTATCAGCAACAGAGATGTATGAATACAGGGGGTTCATATATAAATGACTTAATGACTTCTCTGGTTAGAAATTTAAAAATGCTGGGGTTGCAGGAACCTAAACTACATTTTTAATGGATTATGTAAGAAGCTATTAATCACTGATATAGCTGCCTTTGAAATCTGTACCTTTTCCTGCCATAGAGAGAAGAGATCTTCTGTATCCTAAATCCAGAGCGGCTCTACATCGTTGAAGAGCATTATGGTGATCTTCCATCACCATAAATCAGCAGTAATCTTGATCACCCAGAGGTTCAGGAATTCAAAGTAGGGATGTAGCTAGATGCCTAGAAGCCTGAAAATGATTATTCTGCCTATCTTGGGACCCAGCCCTACCTTATGCTTCAAAGACAGTTCTAGAAACACATCACCAGTATATGGGGACTAAATTTACTTCCTAAGCTTGCTACTCAAGATTATTAACTTGGTGATAACTAGCTAAATTTTACCTGACTCCCAAACAGGTGTCTCATTTTCATAACTATGCTCCTAAAACAAAATCTTCCCACAGAATAACTGGATAGATAGCTTGTGCTGTCTCTCATCATACCTCCCCATGCAATGTGATATGCAGCAGAGCATGTCTGGAATGCAAGGAGGTGGAGAAATTCAGCAACCCTTTTTCCTTTACAGTGTCTTGCAGCTGACATTAAAAATGAAATTCCAAACCACATATTTAAGCACGTGCACAAACCCAGGAGTGCTAGGAGATTGCCTATTCGCTGGAAATTTCCACTCAAAATACATATTCGTGCCTGAAAATAAACTATTGGGATTTGCTTTAAAGTTCCTTTAATTACTTTCCTTCTCCTAATTTTACTCTGCAAGTCTCCTCCAACTCTTAACTTACCCTAAAATTATGTCTAAGTTAACAGTTTAGAGCCAAAAGCTCTCTCAAAATCAACAACTATGTAAACAAGTATTTTTGATTTATGAAAGGCCTATATGACCTAGAAACTGTTCAAGGAACACTGGAGCAAATGGTTCTTTTGCAGCACATTAAGAAACATCCAATTTGAACAGGATGGAAGAAGTTCCTGGGATTTCACCTGCAGACACACAAACCAAGTCCATCAGCACCATAGCTGACAGCATGGTTGTCCAATGCTCTGTGCAAATTCAGCGTCACCTACAAATCTGCATGGCAGTCTGGTACAAAGTGTATTTGCTCCATAAAGTGTGCAATCTTTTACTTCTCAGTCTTAGGCTTTTATACTGATACTCAAACCCACCGTTTATGTATTCCTTCCACACAACATTAGTAGCAATATCAAAGTGTAGTGAACTCTTTGGCCTTTTTGCTCTGCTCAAGATAAAAACTCTGTGCTACAGATTTTTATATAGACATAAATTATTCTTTTCTGGGTGATGCTGGCATCAACATCAACCCACAAGTTGCCTTCCAGCCTCTCATAAAGTCATTGCTTCCTTCCAGTCAGTAACACAGATTCATACTCTGCTTTTATTGCAAACTAAAGGACTAATAAAATTCTGAAACTCAAAAATATAAAGATTTTTTAAAACTTCACTACATGCAATACAGAGATAAGTTTAAAAACAGATACCTCAATACCAAACCACGTAATTTTCACTATTTTACTACATCTGAAAAGTACTATGGTTTAAAAAAATAGTTCACAACAAATTAGCAGCACTAAAGAAAAAGAACAGTAATAATGTATTACTTCAACACAGAAAATAATATTCTGAGTTGCCTTTGACAAACCACTTGCAGGTGCATTTTCTTCTATATACTCTGGTATCTAAATGAATAAATACCATGACTTTCTGGAGTATCACGTGAATAATAAGGTGCTATTTAGCATTAGTATATATACTGAAATTTGGACTTTAATCTTACATTTAGTATTAAATCATAAGCCACATCCTGAATCCATGTTCTCATTTATGTACAGCACCTAAAGTTCTCAGGAAAATTTTAACCACTACTATGTAAACATGGCTAAGAGGCTAAAATAATCTCTGCTAAACTATGGCATTAAAATACTACCCTTACTCAAAATTTCTGACAGAGAAATCTATTATAACTTTTGCAGTTGTTGCAATATCATGAAACTAACTTGTTCCTTTGCATTAGGACTCAGGTCAGAAGCACTAGAGGGCCACTACAGCATAAATTACCTTTCCCATAATACTCTATACACTACTATCGAATAAATATATTGTAAGTAAGTGATAATTATATTTCTTAGTGTCAAACAAAAATCTCACAAGCTTTCATTTATTTCACACTCAGTTAATACATCTAGTAAAAAAAAGATTTTATATAGTTTTCTTGAATATCAAAAAGAAAGATCCAGAAAGTCACTTCCCTACTTCAAATCTCAAAAAAATCCTCACTATTAGCACAAGGTTGTTTCTTGACTGTAGTTTTGGTCATGTTTTTTAAGCTTTTCATATTATTATTTTTTCTATTGCATGCACCTACAGGCAAACACGTATTCTTCTTCACTAAGGATTTAAAATGACACTTAGTGGCATGTTGCTTGTAAGCACTAACTTTTTACAGAACACAAATAAAGCAAAATTTTTAAGTCTCAGTAATGATTGTATGCAGACAATGATTTTGACATGGACAGCTCAGAGCAGAATTTTGTTGTAAGATTCTGAACTATTTTCCATGACTAAGCATCAATATATTAACGGACAAGATTACCCTGCTAACAAACATTTTTGCAAACTGGAAATCACAGGCTACATCAGATAGGCTGTATTCACCCCCGTCTAACACCCTTAAAAGCAGTCAAACTGTCCCACACAGAAGTAGTACAGAGTAAAGAACACGTACTGTTCCGCTTGCCTTCTTCATCAACCTCTTCATCATTCTCAGGGTCAATGTCTTCTGCCTGTGTAATCCAGTCTAAATATCCCTTCAGATCTTCTTCAAGCTGCTGTTTTTCACGTAGCTTCTGAAAGTCCCCTCGGGCCTTGGCTTTTTCTCTTTCCTTGGAAAATTCTCTATCAAATTCAAATAAAGCAGAAAAAAAACCCTGATTGTCAAACTCCCAGGCATTTTGGCCTAGGTCTTGACATTGCAGAATAACATACTGACATAGAAAATGAACTGAATAAACTACACTGACGATTTGAGAGCTTCCTTGAAAACAAGACAGTGGTGCAAAGAAGTCATGGCAAATCCCTATCCCATTACATCAAAACGTCCACAGCTTTTAAGATTTAACTGAAAAACAGGCAGTATTCTTGACTCTTCACATATTGGAGAAAGAAATTCTGGCAGCCATTTCTAAAATCCTTCCTCTTCCAGCCACAGTTTATTGCCCATGTCCAAACATACTTATTTCAGTGCATGGTTCACAGAATTCCACTAATGGGCTTTCTCAATTACATCATGCATAGACACCTGTGTTGTTTAAGATGTGGATATTTTGCCCCTTTGCTTTCCGTAACAGAACCTAGAAATCCCGATCTCACAGATCAGAAACACACCCTTTTATATAAACTGAATCCTCTGTCTCATTGTCCCAATCTCAAGACAGTATATTTGATTGTCTGTCTAGTTTAGTTCGTGATTTGGGTCAATCCTTAAATTCTCATGGAATGATAATTAAAATAATTAAGTCATTCTCTTTGAGAAGGAGATTGGATAAAATGGCCTACTGAGGTCTCTTCCAACCTGAATTACCCCATGAGTCTATGATTCCCTAATGACATATGACTCAAGACAATTATCAAGTAAATTCTTGTACCATGACATTTCACATGCCAACATTATTACAACATTTGGTGTGATACACAGCTCCAAACATGTAACTCCCTTCACTAGAAGGATCAAACATTTTCTAGTTTATCCGAGTATCAATAGGTATGATTAGGGGTAGGCAAGCATCTTTTGAACTGTATTGTAACTATGTACTGATTCAGGATTTAAAATCAAGCTTGTTCTGATTAACCTGTTAATCTTACAATAGAGCTGAAATTAAACCTAAAAAATGGCTATAGTAATTTCATTTACTATGAATTTGCAATGCCTTTATTTATTGTGAACTTTCACTTGAAAATATTCCCCAATTAACCACTCTCAAGGGGAAATTTATTAAGACACTGAATAATATCCTTTTTCAAGTGGAAAAATATTAGGAAATTAGTGTGAGACTTACAAAATATTTTAACAAGGTGAACACAATTATCAATATGATGTTGCCCTGCTAACAAAATACAGCAGGATAATAGAAAGTCTTATAATTTTTCAACGTGGTATTTCAGGTCAGTGGAAGACATTACTTATTTGGAATTGCAAAAATATAATCTCTCCAGGTTTTTTTTATTTTATTTTTATAGTTTTTTTACAGCCTTCAAGCACATCTTTTAAACATTAAATTTCTGCTTTGACATTAGTAAATTTAAGAGTTAAACTCTTTACATACATACAGATTTTGGGGGGTTTTTTTCATGTTATGTTGTGGAAGCTAAAAAGCTTTCTGTTGCAAAAGCCAAGAGGCAGGCACTACACCTTTTTCAGTTGAGGACTTAATTCAACAAAAATTTGGTTTGGCATGTGGAGATCATCCTGTTCCATCTGATGGCACTGTAATGAAGCTGAAGAATGCCAGTGCTTGCTTTGCATTTGCTACCCTTCACCTAGCATCCAAGGACAAGGTCCTTCAAAAGGCCATCTCTTCACAAAAATGCTTGTGAAAGACAGCGAGCTCAACAGATCTCTCTGAGGGATAATTGTTTTTTTTTAAAAAAAAAACAAGAAAAAGAAAAAGATTTCATTGTTTTGGCAGATGATGTCACAAGCCTATAAGAAATTGTTTGGTTTCTGGAATGGTGGGTTTAAGCTCTCTCAGAGACAGTACATCCTTTACATCTGATTGAGGCAACATACTCGTGACTCTCATGCCATACGCAGTATCTTTGAAAAAAGAACTATCACGGCATAGTATGAAATCAGATGTAACAAGCCTTGCTAGCTTTTACTGAGTATTCATGTTTTGTTCAGTTAAGTTCTTTGGGTGTTTTTCATTAGGGTGAAGGATATGTGATGTGTGTGGGTAAAGTAAAATGAAAGTTGCTGTTATTTTATGGAGTGAAGTGAAAGAAATTATTTGAAAATGAAACAGTTGGTAAGGCTGATACTTTCAACAGCACTTCATCCATGACTGAACCAACTTTTAACTTTGACTTTACATTAAAATGGCTGCATGCAGAGAATTAAACACAGTTTTTATATACACAGCTAACTATGACCTTTCCCTTTACTACACAGCATAGAAGTCAGACTTTGTCTTGTTAAATGCTGCTGCAATTTATTAGTAGGGGGAGATCCAATGGTGTTTAATTTCCATGATATTTAAAAATTTTACTTTTATTTTTAAAACCTGACTGTTTGCAAGGAAGTATAACCCTGAGAACACTGCATTTTCTTTAGGGGAGGGAGGAATCTGGCTCTATGGTATTTTTTTCTACCAGAGTCACAATGAAGTGACATCCCTCAGATGCACATATGTACATATTTCCTTTTACTGAAATACCACGAATAAGAAAGCGGAATTAAATGGAATTGGAATGTAATGAGTTTCTTGTTAGCAGAACAAAAGCATTTTTTTCCCAAGAAACTAGAAGTTATTTGAAAAAGACGATGGGGGTGCGATGAGGAAAAGGCATTGGCTTTTTAAAGCTTCTGACAAAGAAATTTAGACAAGATATTTGAATATTTAGACACAGATATATAGACATCGGCTGTTCTCCTGGAAGGAGGAATAAGAAAGCTGCTTGTGCAGCATTTCACAGCTATGGAGAGCTAGGCTGGGTCCAGGGCAGAAAGAAAAAGCTTTTGGTTGTGCAGGCAGCATAGGTACCACCATGGTTAGACTAATGGTCTGAAGCGGCCTCCCCGACTGTCATCAGCCCAGTACTCAGTGCAGAAGCCTATGAAACTGACAGGCTTAGGAAGTGGCACCTTAATTGTGGTAAGTGGACTCAAGCTCTGTCAATATTTGGTTTCACAAATGCCTGTGCTAAAAGCTAACTTCAAAATACACGTTACATGCTGGATTGACAAAATGACCTGGATCTGGCATTTGAAAGTGTATATTTGGGGGGGTGGGGGTGGGGGGACTGTTCATTGACTAAACTGACAAAAATTGTATTCAAAGGGCTGTTGTGACTATGCTAGCATTCATAAGGACCTTTCCACTAAAATACGTTTTGAATCAGTCTCCACCCAAGTTGCAAACTGAAAAATCCTGAGGAGCTATTCTGATTTGACATCAGCATATATAAAATTAAAATCAGGCCTATTGCCTATAAAATTGCAGTTTAAAAATAAAATGGATTTAAGTAGTTTTCATAAAGCATAGGACTCAGTGAACATGTTTTTGTCCTAATTTCAACAACTAGAAAAAGCCAAGACTACTATTGTCTCATCATTTAAAGGATAATATGCTTCAAAATTAAGACTTTAGGCTAGCAGGTCTAGAAAGAGCTTTTTGCAAATCTCTACTTCTGAAGAATCTTATAAAGTGGACCTGCATAACTTTTATAATACCACCTTGTATAATTATCTGTTTGCCTTCAAAAATATCTTTTCTTCAAAACAGTCTATTGCTATGTAGATGGAGGCAATTCAGTTTTTGGTTTCACCACAAATGCAAATAAATCAGACGACCAAGCCCTAGCCAGCCTAATTTTGATCTAGCTAAATACGACTAAAAATTGCAGCATATGACAATATCCTATAAACTGAGTAAAGCTTCAAATTGCAGCCATAGCATAAATAACTCAGTCAATTGCATCTGCAGCAGAAAGGAGACATCACTTGCAAAATAAAGCATTCTATAGAGACTCACCTACATAATCTAACTTATTCTTAGTGATAACTAAACTACTATATAAAATGCAAGTTTTATTTCTATTGCTCCAAAACTCCTTGTGTTTCTGCAGAAAGATGATCTCAGTTCCCTGTTTAGGCACACCACCATCATCATCAATGGTTGTTGAGGCTGAAGCATATAAAATGCAGGGTTTGAGGTCATGCTTCAATAGTCTGGGGCAATTATTTTCATGCCAGGTTTTTCTTTCTTCAACAGAGCGAAATAACTTCTGCTGGTATGCATCTGGTGGGAATGGCTGGATACAACAGGTTAGAGGTGGCAGCAAGGAGTACCTACTGGGACTCAATTACAGCTCTCTGGTTCTCACACCTTAATTTGAGGCAGGGTTATATTAACCAAAAATCCTAAGATGACAATTTGTCCCTTCTCACTGTAATTCACAGACATAATAACTAAGGAGACACCTATACTGGCTTCCTATCCGCTGAAAGTTCTTCCATGCTAAAGGCTAGACATTTTTCATAAGGGGGCTTGTGCAGCAACATGAGTGTTGCTGTACTTCCTGTGCATCACTAGGCATTGATGATAGGAAATAAACAGTTGCCTTCAATGTCCAAGCATAAACCAGCACACTAATTCTTCATTGGCTATATGACTGCCCCTCTGTGTCACTGCAAATGCAGTGAGAGAGAGAATTCATCTACTGCAGTGTGCAACTTACTGCACACAGGGTCTGGAATGTGGAAAGTGTTATGCTAATGCTATATGTAGAACTGTCACCCAGACATCCTAGACTCTCATTTATTCACAGAGCACAGTCACATAATAACAAAAATGTACTCACAGGAGTACAGTGTTGGCCACCAGACTCACAGAAGAGGTTTCACACAGTGGTAACCATACCAACCAACAAATTAGCAGAATCAAATCAGAGAACTCAAACTGCTCAAACTGTATAGATGAGCACAGACAACAGCTCGCAGCTGGGTGTAATGTGTAACAGATTTAGAGAAACATAAAAAAGATTAAGTAACATCACATCTTTAATTGCTGGATATTTGTATACATCATTGTTACCTCTTCTTTTAGAGATAATAAAAACTCATAGGCTGAACGCTGTAGAATTATTTCTGCAGCACACAAAAAAATTCTAGCAGGAATTTTCCTTGAGCAAGGAGCATTGGGTTCTTGATGGGGAAATGCAAACCAGTGTTACCGACCCACATTTATTTCTATATAGTTCGTTAGCAATTGATAAAATTTATATTCAATGGCTCCAGCACAACCTCTGTGTAGCAGAGGGCCTGTACAACATTTTGTGCCAGAGTGCACATGAATGCAATGAGATGGTCTGGGGGAACAGCAAGATAGGGACTAACTTGATAGAGCAAAAAAACCTAAGATCTGATGTTTCAGACTGTTATTATATCTATATATTAAGATGTGCTCATTCTGTCCTGAGTAGAGACCTGTTTGGCTCAGGACACACTGGATTTCTTAGCGGAAGAACTGGCAGTACTGAGCACGGGACCATAACGCAGAGTGTATTCACCTGACCATCGCGATGTGCACCGTCAACACAGTTTTGGAAACTGATGTGGTTTGTAACCTGGCAGTAGCTGATCAGCAAGCATCTCGCAGGACTAATCCTTAAGAAGCCTTGGTATGATAAGTTCAAACAGGACTGAAATAAAATCAGTTCTCATTCTAGAATACTGAACTACTCCCATTGACTTTGGTGGTCTCTGTCTAAAGCAGTTGGTTAGTTACTGCTGTATACAGCTGAAAGTATTTGCTGATTATTTTTTGTTAGTATATTCAATTGATCAATCAAGGATAATATTTCCTTGTTTCATATCTATTTGTGTTTGAGCTTTATTTTTACCAGCCACACAGCAATCAAAAAGAACCTGCTTTAGCTTATAACCTGCTGAGATCTAGAGCTGAAGTCCCTCTCCTCTTTTTGAATGTATATTCTGTTTATCTATGTGAGGGAGTTAAATTTTTATCCATAACTTTTTTATTCTACTAAGCCTTCCCTCTGCTGTGAAAAGGAACACTGTCAAAACCAGTTCATTTCTCTTTTGCTGAAAGACTATGGATGACAGTTCACTGCCGTTTTCTATTTAGTGCATCATTATTCAAATGTCTTTTTCTACAATTTTTTCCATATATACTTTAGACAACAGTTCTTGGGTGTATAAGGTTATCTGTGCCAACATATTTTATATGACATTAATTGACAGATATTGCCATGACATTAGCATGGATGGGTACGTACCCTTAGCTTTTAGAAACATTATGTACATACATTGCAAATAATACTGTGGGAAAGAAATGGAAAAAATTAACATTCTCTTAGTAACCTGCAAGACTTGCATGTAGGAGGATGTATGTAAGGACATGTCAAAGCTTATGCTTTGCTGTCCTTTAGTAAGGCAATAAATTCAACTTACAGAGATTTATTAAAGTGTATTTGAAAGGTCTTATTTGTTCCCATGGCTACCCAAAGAAATACTAATGCCTTAAGTAGAAAATGCCGTCAGCGGAAGCCATCCCCTAGTGATAAGGGCTATCTTCAGGAATAGATTATTATGCATCATTAAAAGCCATGCCTCTTGATAAATAAGTTATGAAGTTTTATAATTCATTATTTTCTCTGTTCATAGTAAAACAGTTTAATACATGCTAAATTACTGGCATATTTATTTTAACTTTCAACACAATTTTAAAGGTACTTTCGGGGGGGTGAGTATCTTTCAATTCCCTTACTTTTTTAAGGTTTAGCTTTACATGTTAATTTCTAATAACCTTAATTTTATCATTTGTAATTTCCTAATTTCAGTTCGCTGTCTCTTGCGCCAATAGTCATGATATGCTCTGGTCTTTTATCCTGGAATATTTGGAGGAGGTCTGTCCTCAGCTCCCAATTTCCACGCCTAGTATTTCATGACTTCAGAGAACACAGGCCCAGTATATGCCTGTTACACACACTGTATGTAACCAAAGCTACATGTGAAAAAGGCTCTTGAAGCAGTCCACCACCCTTTACAGAGCTAGAATTGCTGGGCAGCTCCTCCGTGGCAATTTCTCTGCCATTCCACCAAGTCTGAAGTTGCCCCAAAGATGCAGTGCCTAATCCTTGCATCACAAGCAGTGGAATTTTTACAAAGGAAATAAAGATCCTCTAGTATCTCTTACAGACTGAACCCACTCCCTGCTTCTGGCTCAAAAGATATAGCAATCAAAATAGAATGTGACCATGTCATCATCGCCCTGCATTTCTAGGAGCTAAAACAATTATTTGGAGCCACACACAGATTTAAATTTGTAATGTGAATGAGCAAAATGCAGACCAGCCCAAGATAATGAAAATGCAAAGATATCTGAGTACACCTATGGCAGCTTTCCAGAGCTGCAAGCATTTTTCTCTGTATTTCCAAATATTGAAAGAATTCAAAAATGCAGTCTTATGGTGAAAGATCAGCTGACAGTTCCAGGTGTCCAGCTAGATTCCTAAGAAATTCACTGTGTTGAAAGAAATTACTAACATGCACATGTTTTGAACCACACTTCCAGACACATTACCAGACACATTTCTGGAGCTGGATCTAGAGCCAATTTTTTTTTTCTAAAATGTTTGGGGAGGAGCTGTTTGTCAACTCTGTTCTCAGGCCAAAGTTATCACCTTCTTCAGAACCCTCTGTTGAAGTCAGACCAAGAGCCATCACTAGAGCCCTTTCCTAGAGCCGTATCTATAGTTGGCTCTAGAGCCATTTCTAAAGCACTTTCCAGAAATAGATCTTAGGCCAATCTTAGAGCCCTTTCCCAGAGCAGGACAGGGCCATTTCTTGAGGTCTTTTCCAGAGCTGGATCTAGGCTCAGTTGCCCAGCCATTTATGGGAGATGGATTTAGAGCATGTTCTGGAGCCCTTTCCCATAGCCCTTTCTGGAGCTCTTTGTAGAGGCCTTTACTAAAGCTGCTCTAGAGATGTTTATCTCACAATCCCTTTGTAGAGCTGAATCTAGAGCCCATTTCTGGAAAGCGTCTCTAGAGCTGGCTCTAGGACAATTTGTACAGGTCATTGCTGGAGCTGGAACCATTTCCGGTGTCTTTTTTAAAGCTGGGTCCATAATTTCTGAGATGGAACTACAGTCTGAGCTGGATTTGGAGCCATTTCTAAAACCTGACCTGGAGTCTTTTTCTAGAATGCCTTTTCCTGTAGAGTCCTGCAAACTGAAATAGCTTTTCAATTGAGAATTCACTTTGAGAATAATGTGAATAATATTAGTGTCTAATACATAGTAAAAATTAGAGTATTTTGAAAAAGCTGAATTACCTCAAGCCTATGAATTCCCTCCACCCTTGTAATTCAAGGGTGTATTTAGAAAACAAAATATCTCCACAGTCAGCTTCCATGCAGAAATTAAAAAATTTACCACATGCAGATTCCACACACACATTATTTCCATTAATTTACGCATCTGCTATGAAAAATATGAACTCTATTTTTAAGAATGTCACCTTCACCAGGTAAAAACTGACATGGACCTCCAGGAAATACTCACCTTCAGAAATGGCTAGACGTAAAACAAAAGATCTCCCAAATCATCATTCTCATCCATTTGTACAGTATCTAAATACATCAAACATGCAGTGCACAAAAGGCATTACAGAAATACAAAGGGGCAGATGGTCACAGAGTAACAAAGGAGTGCAAAGAGAATGAATGAATATTTTAAAACTGCAAACAGATCAAAACAGCAGGCAGATTTAAATGTACACAGCATAACTTGATATTACAGGAAGTAACACTTTCATACAGAAAAGGTGTATTAGGCATTCAGATTCTATTTCCAAAATCTGTATGCAAAGCCATGCTTTTCAAGTAAGTTGGCATAATTTTTGCATTCTTGAAGTTTGATTGGTTTAGTAAAATTTAACTTTCTTTGTAGATTTATCATAAACCAAGTTTCATGCTACGGTTTTAAGAGCATAAAACGTAAAAGCTAGTAACTCATAAAAAAACCAAAGAATGCATGTGTTACATATTCAATGCCTGGCTCAGAATGAAAAATATTGGCTTTCTACTAAGGAATACAAACACAGCCATAGGATTTTAGTAGTACATCATTTTTAGCCATAAAATTTAGACAGGTAGGTCTAAACAGAAAATATGTGAAAAATATTTATTATTTATATACAAATGGCATTTAGTGATCATAATAAATCAGTGTAACAGTATTTCACACTGGTCCTTGTCAGAGTTTCAAACAAATATGCCAGGACATTTTCTTCACTTATGTACCAAACATTAGTTTGGTATGATATGTATCTTTTAGGAATCCTTTCTTTTCCTTTCTCCTTCAGCTCTCAACATCAATCTTTGGTGATATTTATATTCACATCTCAGTTCACTAGTATCATTTTCTTCAGCATAGAAGACACAAAAATGGAATGTTAGGAAGGGTCTTTCATGTATTTAGGGCAAACATGGATTCAAACAATTCATCAAGCACCCTGAGCACTCTAGTGACACTGCAGTTAGGTGACACTATGACAGAAAATAAATTTAGGAATGAATGACTTTATGAATTTAAGAAGAGTTCACATCACACTTGACACTGCCATTTCTGTTCACTGGAAATCGAAGGCAAGCCAGCAATGGTTCTGAAGAGCATTAGAGCTCTACAGATTAAGCAATACCTAGAAATCAGTGGTGATTTCTTGTCTGCAGAATGAAACCCAAGGACAAGGGGACACCTATTCCCCTGCATTGTAACAGCATCTAAAGAACAACTCCATATTTCAACAAATATCATACATATCATAAAGTTGCAAACCTTATAAAGTATTTTAAATATATTAAATCAAATGTAAAGCTTAGCTGTGAGGGTGTCTCTAAATTTCCAAAGCTTCAGTAGAAATGAACATGTGCAACAGAATACCAAATCTGGCATTACTTTCCCCACAAATTATTTTTAAAAATGTTAAAGTCTGAAACCAATAACAATTGGAGTCATGCAAGGGAAAAGGGGAATATTTAGTTAACTGTTACCACAGGACATCTCTGCACAACAGGAAGAAAACTAATTGCTTCTTATGACCTTCTTAAGGGCCAGGGAAAGGAACTGTGAAAACCTAATCCTCTAATGACTTTAGTGGGAAGTCTAGTCACACAGCAACATTAGGTAACAGCATCAAAAGAAGAAATAAATTACACCACAACTACCCTCGTTTATCTGTCCTTTTCTTTCTTATTTCTTTTGTCCAGTATGGCTGTGACATGAAAGCTGGGCCTTTAGTTTTGCAACAATTTACACATTTGTCTCTGAATAAAACAAAGTTGATATGACTATAAATCAGACTTTACTGGGTAGGTCTTAGAAGGTAGAAATTAAATCTAAAAATCAGCAATGTGTTTTTAGCACTACCTCTTTGCTTTTAAACATCCGCTTTGTAAAGCGATTCTGACAGTAAAGCAAAACTCTGCTTTCCCTAGTTACCTGTGTGCAACAGCAATCTATCACAGATAAATGACTTATGATTTTAAAAAACACACTGTAAAACCACTCATCAGATAAAAATGCTCTTGTAATGTAGTTATCATATCAGTAACTGGAAATACTGTTAGATTGCCCGATTTCCAGGAATGTAATAATGCATTATAATTCCTTTCAAATCTAATGTACAATGTGGCAAAGCCATGAATAGGGCTGTGCACACAATTAGCAGTCTGATGACACCACCAACTACGGTGTCAGGATGCTTTCTATGCAAGAGAAATTTTTCTGTTGGCTAACAAAGATGGCACAGCTTGCCTAAGATTGCCAGAATATTGTTTGTTGTATAACTAAAAGTTAATACATACAAGTATAATAATTTTCTTTTAGTATTCAAATGCTAGCAGGATCTTTTATTTATTTATTAGAAAATATCTTTACCATAAACTGGAGTTTCCCAAGCTCAAGTGTGCTAGAAACCAGGAACTGGCAAAGGAAGTGGAGTTGTAACCTCAGTAAGGGGGCTTTTTAAGTAGAAAACCTTGCAAACTGTTGCCATAACCTACAGTTTTAAACCACATTATACAGCTAAAACTGACGCCACTTTAGTTCTTGGCTGGAATCCAGAGTACACAAACCAACAAAAACCTGTGACAACCTCCCACTAACAAGTATATAAAATTGATACTTGATTATTGATAAATATATCAGCTTGCTGGTGCAGGTTGTCACAGCAGTACACAGCTATACAATACATGAAGCACTGAACACTTTGTGTCAACATAACCTAGTCATACTCTTTCTGTAAGACAGAACTTGAGACACCCATTAAAAATATTTTGCAATGTGACTGGTAAACACAAATAACACTTCAATTACTTTATGGATATTTGAACAAAAGCAAAAGTTGGGCTTTCAGAAAAGGACACTTGTCTGTAACTATAGGGGAGAATATTTGTACAGGTATACCACCCATCTCTGTGTCCAAAATAATGTTTCTCCCTGCAGGAACATTATAGGATAAGGAGATTAGTGCCTCATTTAATGAATATTTTTGGCAAGCATGGTGAACATGATGTCAGACAGATACAGGCACTAGAATCACACAGTTCAGTCAAAAGAGCAAACACTGGTAGGATGACATAAGAATCTCAAGTGCATGCAAAAAAGCCATCACTGAGAAGCTTGAGTAAATGCAGAGGCCATCTTACAAATAGCAGTAGCATACACAATGTTAACTCAACTGCTTACCCACTAAGTACACCAAGAACCAGGTTAAGTACGAAAAATGAGCCAAGGATGATAAGACTAACAAAATAGATCCATGGCCACTCACATCCTATTGCATCATTTACCTGTAAAATGTAAGGAAATAAGTTATGATTCAGTCATTCATTAAACAGCAGAGTCCTTTTTGCAGCTGCCAGATCACGTAGGTTTCAACACTGAAAGTTTATGGCTTATTCAGTTCTTAAAAAAAAAAATAAAATCAATGAACATTTGTTTAACTTCTTTACTTACCCAAATTATGTTGTAGATATGATGCCTTAGAAGATGATTTAAAATAACATTTAAATAAGTGCAGGAGAATTATTAGTCCTTTCTATAGTTTTGCCACAAGGATGGACATGAAGAATATATACTGGTACATCTGAACTCTGATTTTGGTATTTGTATGTTATTTATATGATAACTACGGAAAACTGTTTCTGTTCTAATTAGAGGAGGAAGAAATAGAGGTTTATTAAAAGATGTCATCACAACTGAAGTCTCACCTGTATAAAATAACCTGTGTGTTCATGGCAACTGAATTCAGGACTCTGCCTTCATGATGAAAAAGGTGTATGCTTACCCGCTCAATACACCAAGAACAAGATTTAGTACGAAAAATGACCCAAAGATGACGAGACTGACAAAATACACCCATGGCAATTCAAATCCCATAGCATCATTCATCTGCAAGAAATAAGATGATCTTATAGAGTAGATTACTGTAGTAACAGCAGTGAAGAGTCAGAGAAAAAGAGAATTTAATCATTCAGGTGAGATAGCATTTTATGCATTCAGTCAGTATTCAAGGAACAATACAAGAATGAAGGCACTGGCCACATTCACTTTGCATTTCTAATACATGCTCTAAAACAAAATACTGAGTGAACCTAGCATTCAGATCAAAAATATTACCAAACTTAAAGGGATCACTGCAACAGTTCTGTTCTTTAACACCTAGAACATGAACTAAATTTCAAATTTCACTAATGAAAAAGATGTTTACAAAGTATATTGAAATATTAGGATTTTTATTTCATATCTATCCTAGCTACATGAATGATCCTTTGAGAAAAGAAACAGTAATGGGTATCTCAACAGTACAAGCGATATTATTTTTTCTGTAACATGGAATTTCAATATTTTTTTCCTGAAATACTACAACTGGATGCAGTCAGACATTTTAAATTAATTCAAAAAGAAATACATGAGAATGAATTTCTGTAAAAACATGAACACAATTTGAGGAAAATGAAAAATTGAATTCAAATTTTAGAAACATATTGGAAACATGGAAATATTCCAGAAACACTTCTGAAAAAAATATATCAAGATCAAGGTTAATGAAGTTTTAAAAGTTGTTACAGTTTTGTTGGGTTTTGTTTTTAAAGTAAGGCCGAAGTACCTGAGCTTCAAATACATTCTTTATAGACTCACACAAGCTTTTCTATAAAGACCTTTTCCACTGTCTATTCATAGCAAGCTCATTATACTTATCAGAAGATGGACTTAAACATATCCACGAAAATCCAAAAAAGCCTATTCAGAAAAACAGGTATTTTTCAAACACAGGGAAATTGTTTTTGTGGGTAGCATTCAGGTGCAAAAAGACATTTTGATAAGTTAAAATTCTGACTTGGAACTTCTTGGAAATGTCTTTTGTGGGAGAGGAATTGTTCTGGCTTTTTTGTTTATACTGACAAGTTTGCATTAGATTCTCCTTAAGATGATTTTTAGCCATGAAAATTCTGCAGACAAAAATTGCATGAGCATTTAAGACTGGATATGGTCTTGATATCGATAAGGATATTTTAGGATATCCATATGGATATTATAGAACAATTTTTGGGCAAACCTTTTTCCTCTTCTGTGAATGCTGTTGTATTTGTTGTATCTGAAACTTGTGATTAGGCTTTGAGCTCTATTGATAGTCAAGTTTGACTCCTGTCCTTAACATCTCTGTTGGAATAGACATATTAAACATGGGAACAAAAGTTTTTCAAACTGTACTACTTATTTTATTTTTTTCTCTATCTTTTAAAAATGTATCATAATTTCAGTTTCTGCAAAGTGGTCCTCTGGATAGTTAGATATAAGCACACGCATTAAGTCTTTGCAGGTTAAGACCTATAGGCAGTTTTATTCAATGGTGATCTGTAATAATGCCACTTTATACTAACTAAACGAACTTCCTAAGTAAAGAAAGAGTGTTATTTTACACAACTTCTTCATGCATCCTTTAAAATAATCTCTCTGTGTATCATCTTTTAAAATACTTTAGTAATTGAACTGAGGTACTGAAAATATCTTAAAATTACTTAGACTTGCTAGGAAAAAAAAGGAAAATGCAAAATATATCTTTCATTTGGATTTTTTTCCTTTTAATTTCAATAAAACTATATTTTGGAGAAATTAAAATGGAGAAGGGTTATAGCCATTCAGAAAAGCTGGGATCATTACCTTCAATTTTAAAAGATCCCATGTTTCCATAGTCCAATTCTGCAACAGCATATTCATATGGAAAATAAAGTCTTTCATAATGCTGTCATTATACTTACCTACTTATATTTAGTCTCCTGTGCAATACTTTTAGCAGTACTTAGCATGTCAGGTGTCTATGCTAAGGAGATCGGTTGTGGTGTTTTGTTTTTTATCATTCATGCCCATTCCTTCAGAGAAAGTCCCCTACATTTGAGAAGTCTCAACAATGAAGAGGCTCAGATATTAACTAAAATACCCTATTGGCCAGACTGAATTTCTGCTTTGTCCCAGTGTATGTTGCCCTTTCCATCTTCTTTCAATTGTAGGCATCTGGCCTCAAGGTTTAGGAATAAAATTTACTCAATGGTTTTTTAAAATGCATATTCATAATTAATTTATTACTTTAGAATTGAGTTTGCTTCATAGAAATGATTCATATGATACAGGCAAAGTGTTTGTCTAACAATAGCTGATAAGAGTGAATGTTTTGATTATATTCAAATACCTATGAATGCATTTTGCATCTAACTGAACTATACCATTAGCAAACAGTCATCTGTAAGTCACCAGAGTTCAGAATGAAGGCATAAATTCATCTGGTGTGGATGCCAACATTTTCCTGCTATCAATCTTTTTTAAAAACCTGGAAGAATAATATTTGCAATTTTACTTTGAGAAAAAAAGAGCTCTGGGAATCACTGCAATCCAACCTGATACACTCTTTTTGCTCACAAAGAGCACATATTCAAGAAGCCAAGCATTATGTTAACTTAGTAACCCAGGAGCAAAGTTGAAATTTCCATGCTCTATTAGCATAGGCAACTGTGATTTGCATTTCCTTCATTCACTTTATAGTACATAACATATGAAAAAAATTCCTTCTCATTCATATAGTTTGATTTTAAGCCCATTGTTTTAGACTAATCCATCTAGGACTGATGCCCTGTGATGTAAAAATTGGAAACTGCAGCTAACCAGTGCTAGAAAAAATGCTTTGATTTCAGCAGATGCTGAACTAATTCAAAAGCATACCTAACTCAGGAATCCTTAATCTAGTAGAACACCTTGGCACTAATCTAAGATTGAATTCCTAAAAGCAACAGCCTGAAACTGCATCTACTCAAGAATGTTACCATTTAATTCTGGAGACAATTAAACTCTATTCAAGTAATGCATTGTAATTTCTATTAATGAAGTAATATTTCTGATTGCATTAATACCAGGGATGAAGTATAAAAAGAAGTCCATTCCTTTTGGAAAACTTTGCTGCTCATTTCATGCATGTCAAGTGGCATTTTCCATAACTTTCAATTAAAGAAAGATTAAAGGAGTCAATTTGCCTTCTGATTAAAAAATGAGGCAGAGCTTGTTAATATATGAGCACAGGAAAATCTCCTTCCTCAGAAACAAGGTATTTTCAATTGAAAGGATTAATGCTGACTTCTTACCCAAAGTGCAGAAGAATGAGTTACGAAGACACAAATTCCAGATGCATTGGAAGTTGCAGCTAAGAAACATAAACAATAAAAGCCCCTGAACTATGCTAAAATAACACCACGAAATCTAGGCAATATCATGTCTCAAATCCTCAGCCAAAAGTCTTGTAAGACTCCCACCTTCTGTGGCTCAGGGATGTACTATACCAAAGGAGGTGTCATATTTATTTAATGGCTCTCAATGGACTTGTCCCATCTCTTTTCTAGTCCATTAAGCTTCTAGCATTCAGAACACCTATTGCAAAAACAGCCTCGAGTACCATCCTTCTTGCCATTCTTTGTGCCTTTTTCCAGAGCTAGTCTTACTGTTTGGATTTCAGTTCTAATTAGTTTGCCCATCACATCAACCAGAGGACAGACGAGATGATGAATGATATGAAGGACAAAGTATTTTTCGTATCACTTAATTCTGTTTCACCATAACAATAGAGGTGTACTACTCAGTTAAGTGTTTAAAAAGGCTTATTCTCCATAGATGCCACTTTTGGCTATGGTCTGGCATTTTCACTCCTTTCATACAGATGTTAAATTGGATTAGTATGTTTAAACATGTTTGAAAAAAATTTTGAACTGAACTCTGAAGCTCTTCCTATCCCTTTCATGAGTGACACAGTAACTAACAGTTCAGAATTCCTTTTAAAAGGGCCCTTTTGTTGATGCTACCAGATCTGGAGAAAAGTTACTCTGTGCAAGTTAAACTGGTGAAGATCAATTAATTTTCATTGAATATTTGGCTTTTTATATTTACATGTATATGTGTGTGAGTATATGTCTTCAAAGTCTTGAAAAATTATCGAGCTGATAGAACAAACTTGCTACAGTCTGAAACTGGCTCATCCGGCATTTGGAGTGAATTATCTTGTTAGCTATGATGTAGCTGGAGTCAACTCTCATTACAATGCAGTGTAGATTATCAGAGATCAAGACTCTGAAGTGAAACAGGGAGAAAGCCAAATTTACAGCAGACGTAACCTTTAGTATTACACAGCAGGACATGGCACACTCCAATCTAAAAACATCAATTAGAAATCATTAAAACCTCTAATTTATCCCTATCTGTGGTAATTGTGAGTAAAATCCTCACATGCAGTTGCATACAGATCAAGGTCTTATATGTATACCTGGTACTGTTTTACTGAAAATTGTTGCAAGTTCTTTGTATGTAGGGCTTAGATTAATTAAAAGCCCTAACTGGGGACAATGATAAGCAATGCAGTAACACCTCTAATTCTGCATTTGTACTATTGCAGATATAATGTGCTGATGCACGAACCTATTTTGAATTATTTTCCACAATGTTTCAAACTCGCTTAATTTTTAAGTTTTTTAGTTTCCTTAGGTTTCAGTTTTAACTTCCTCTTTTTATAACATTCCAATAGACACATAACTGGTGGGTTTATTTATTGTTACATATAATCTACCAAATCATCTTAAAAATTATTAAGACTGACAAACTCGGTCTCTTGACAGATGTAACAATCCTTCTAAAATCAGTATTTTGTGAAATGGGACTAATCCTGCATTCTTTGAAGCATACAATGTAGGTTCACAAAACCTCAGATCACAGGCTATTTATTCTACTCATTTTAGAGCATACCAGACAGCTTGTCAAAGCCTTCTAGCTTCAAAGGTTGTGTCCTGGGATATTCTTGGCTGAAGTGGAGTTAACTTAAAGCTGACTTAAAACAGGCTGTGCTTGAAGCATAGCAGCCTCCAGGTTGGTTTGTAAAAGCATGTAATTTTATATTCAATCTTATCTGGGTTCTGGAGTTAAAGTAAAGATTTCCCTGACATTCTCCTGGTTGGCCAGACTCAACTTTGTTGTACTGCTGACACAGAAATGAGCAGAGAGATACACTGGTGGGATGTGAACTCAGAGACCACTGCTTTGTTAAGCATTTCAGTATAGCCACAACTAGAAAATCAGAATTCCACAGGTTGGGCATTAAGGTAGGCCTAAAGAGAAACATATCCCTTGGAGAAGTGAAAAACTGTTACAGTACCTAGACAGCCTCATAATTAATCACCTCTAAATTTGGCCCCCATCTTCTCTATGTAAACCGTGCTATAAAGTTGCATATAGGACACATGTAAGTGATTCTCTCAACTTAAACCTCAACTTGTAAGACACTGCTTCAGTTTTATTAATTTGCTTTGATCTATCTGAACAGACCTCAATTTCTACCTTCTCTATCCATTGTTAGTTAATGAAGTATATAATTTAGGTACTCACATAAAGCATTTATTCTTCAAAATCTGATTGCCTTTTTTTTTCCTAATATTGATTAGCAATAAGTTTAGATGCAGGTCTTTTTTTTCTTCATTCAGATACTTTATTTTGCATCTAATTCTATTTTAGCTAATTACTGTTAGTGGCATTTCATTAATCAGCTTACTGTCTTTAACTGGAGGGTGGGACATCAAATAATTGTTCCAAGGAAAGCCTAGATGTCAAATGTAACTGTTAAGAAATTATTTTCTCTTTTTCGGGTAGCTGTCCCAGGTTGAATCTCCAGAGCAAGTGGACACTACCATAACAAAATGAAGAGCCTCTACAAAATAGTAACCCAAAGAAAGTTTTCTGTTGGATTGTGGGAGGACTCTACCGGACTTAACAGAACCTATATTCCAGGTATAACAAAATGGAAGTGTTTGATTCCTTCATTGGTTGCAGCATGTTAATTTAGGATTAACAATTTGTTAGTGCTTCTACGTATTTATCTATATTGCCCAAAGTTATTTCACATAAGAAATTTATAAAACCTATGTACTATTTGAGTTTGTTAAATCTAAGGGCTCAAAAAACTATTGAAATTAATTAACTAATGTGATGAACAGTGAGTTTATTTTAAATATTTAGCTACAATGCAATATGTAATGGTAATATGTACTAAATACTTTTTTCTTTTCGTATCTGCTATGCCACCTATACCCGTACCCTACAACATTATATAATAATTGGATGTATTTAATATTTCCCATATGCTGGGTACAAAAAAGTGTAAGCATAATAGCATGTACTATTCGGAGTGATGATGTAAAATTGTCACCTTACTTTATGTAGAAGCAATGAACAAAACCCCAATACTGAACGTAGATCTGAATTTATCTACTAAAGGGTTACCTTGGGACCATCTGGGAACTAGGATGGTTTTTAAAGGATTGTTTGCTTCTTGTGGCAAAGTTTTTGGAAGAAACTCTAGCTGTTCAGCTAGTAGAGTTCTTAGCACTACCTAAAGTCTAGCCTACTTCTAATCTAATTTCTATCCATTTTATTTAAACTTTCTGGGGAGAAATAGTATGTTCTTTTGAGTATTTGCAATGATCTATGACAAGAAATTAGTTCCATGCTTTGGCTGCAGTACAGGTCAGCAGTCAGCTATGACTGAAATACTAGATATCTTGTCAAAATAAATCAAGTTCACTTCATGGGAAAGATATTTCCCTGTGAGGTAGTTTAAAATCCTCCTCAGGTGGGGTCTTCGTGTTAAGATGCTCATTTGAAAAAAATTATATGATCATCCCTTTTGATGCTAATTCAAACTTTTAATATGTATATTCCTTGGCTTGGTAGCTCTGTTTCCATGTCTGAATTTGATCATCCCTTTTCTCTCTTTCTGAGGTTTCTCATTTATTGGAAATACAAGTCTTGTCTCTTTGCAATCTAAAATTGGTTGATTCAGAGCTTTTTTATATCTAGAGAACACAAAAAGTAATTAGTCCAAATTATTACCTAAAAGGGGGGGGCATTAAGCTAGATTTTAACATTAAATTGGATTCAAGTAATTAACATGCAAATTTAAAAAATCCTGCCTGCAATCCCTGGCTCTTAAGTGTGATTTAAGCAGTATATTAATACTGTCATCCAAAATTTCTATCACTCTTTCTCCAGCTGGATATCATGTGTTAAATTTCAGGCTATGTAGTCATCAAAGGCTGGGAGCACTGTGCATCTAGCACATCAATGCCTTTGGGGATGAGCTGACTTGTTTCACTGAAGAGTCTCCCTTATGTGACCTGTGAGTGGTGTTGAGTGATGCTAAGAGAATAGCATTAAGCTATCCTTAGTACATAACAGATGTAGGTAGAAATAAACATTATCTAAGATTTTTTGAGCTTATTTCCTGACAATTTTTAACACTGCTGAATATTTGCAACTGATTTACAAAGGGAAAAAAAAAGCTGTCAAGCGTTCTCTGACTTCTCCCAGACTATAAGCCAAAATTCATTGCTGACAAGTTATTATTTGGATGCAATAATATGTCTTCCATATCTGCAGCTGTAATGGGACAAATATGACTTAAATCACCCAAAGTAGTAGTTTCCCACTGGTTTATTAAATCATTCAATTCAAAGTTCTAGAGTATTATTGGTTATTTGACTGTTGGTCACATTTTTTGAAAGATAAATTTTAGAGATTCCTGCTTAGCACTCTGATGACAGTTTTGATAATACTTCAAACAGATTTGCAACTTTTTGTTTATGGACTAATAATATATTTTGTGCCTGAGCCAAGGGGTTTTCTTCTGAGATATATTTGCTTGTGTTGCAGAAAAATCTTTGGCTGCACATCAGCTGGTTTCAAGTACATTATATTCCCCTATAATACTTCTGAGTAGGCTGTCCTTTAAGATTCTTGAACTAGGAGCATTCTAAAAAGTGACATGATTAGAAGATTGTCTGAGTTCCTGATCATCTGATTGACATTCTAAAAAATCAAGAGACTGCTTTGTTTTATTATTGCAATTATTTCCTTTTCTACACATAGGTTTATGTGGGAATTATAATGATTTTTTCAAATTCTCATCCAGTTAAAAAAAAAAAACATATAGTGATTTTCTACCTTTTAGTTTATGCACAATAAAGAAAGTCATCTTGTAGTATTGGAAAGCTAGTAAGGAAGCCATAGCTCTTTTACTTGGTTATGGAAATACATTTAAAGAAATATTGATACAGTCTTTTCTATCTTGATATGTTACTTCCAGTAACATTAATGCAATGGCTGAGTAGACACTTGCATACTAGACATACACAAAAGCACAGTGCAGCCTAAACAGACGGTGTTAGAGAGATGATTGATTTTCTTCAATTGTTCTAAGAAGCTTCAAGGGGTATAGTGGAGCATATAAAGCTTAATTCCTAAAGCAAGAAACAGATTTCTAAGTCCATACTTTTTTTTGTTATAAAAGCAGCAGAATTATGAATGAAGTATTTCTTTGATGATAACGTTACTATCAAACAGTAGTTTGATAGGACACAGTTTTAAGAAGCGGACATATTAGTACAGGGTATATTAAAAAAACCCAACACGTCTTTCCTTAAACCTTATGCAAGTTTTAGATATGTTTGAGATTGCTTAGACATTTCAAGTAATGAATTGTGTATTTTAAACATTAATCCTTGAGAGAATATCTTGTTAACGTACCAGTAGGTGTATTAATAGGCAAAACCATGTAAGACATCAATGTACTATCATTCAGCAATTTCAGTTTGAGTGCTTCAATCTCAAAAATCTCCAAATCAATCTGAATAGTGCTAGCTAGGTGTCAGAGAACTGAGGAGCTGTTAATATTTGAACTAGTATGTCCTTAAATTGACTTATTAAAATTCAGTAGCCACTAATACAGTTGCTCCATCATTGAATCAACTGTGCTGGCAACCCCTTACATGAAGTAGTTTGTTTCACAGACACCCTGCCCATCTCTCATTCAAGTTACAGTAGTGTCAGTGTAGATTATTCAAGCGTAGTTACTCAAGATAACTTCACTATGGTGAAACCAAGAAGAATTAAATGTGATAATTTTGGTACTCATGGGAAAATTGGGGGTTTTACTGGCAAGTACTGCTCCTCATTATGTGTCTTCCTACATATCAAGTGAAATAGCTAAAAATAAAAAGCAATTTACAAAATATGTGTTTGCCATTAATAGACTATAAATCTTGATGTTTGAAAGACATGGGAAAAAATCTAGAGCCAGATATGCAAATGCAGACTCAGATTTTGTAATTCCTGAGTGCTTGCTAGCATAAATTGAAAATGAAGCAAAGAATACTATGCTCTCAGCTTTAGAATGTGAGCCAGAGCATTAAAAACATGGGCACACAGAAGCTGCCACTTTGCCAATAACAAGGACTGCACTGGGATCCAAAACTAATAGCATAAGCCTTCAGTTAGGGCTGGAGAACAAACAGGAAGGACTGTGACTGGGAATAAACACAGTCCTGATATAAATGGAGATGATGTACAGATGTGCAGCCACAAACATATCGTACAATTTGGGAACACACACGCTGCACTTGCTGGTGAAAACAAGGACACTACCCCTTAACCTTTATAGCCAAGTCTAGCATTTGGCACTAAGGAGTCATATTTTTTGTGGATGAAACACGTAATACATGCTATCCTGTTACATACAAGTTAGAGAGAGAAAAGTAGCCAAATGAAGACACTCTGAAAAGTAATAGGACATATGGGATTCAGATGCAAACTGGTGAGCAGCAGGATGTCCATGTGAATCACCAGGACCTGAAGGGTGCCTAGCAGTAGCAGGATCAAGCCCTCGATCTATAATAGATATGCATAAGAAAAACCATTATTGATGCTTGGAGAATTTTTAAGCCAAGCTTACTGCTGTTAACCAGGTGAAAACAAGCTGTGCTAGTGAGTGTTGTTGGAAGCTGTCATTTTCACCTGTCATTCTTGCTAACAGAATGCCACATAACATGATGCAAAATACTGCACATATTTCACACACTCAGATTACACCTGCTAGCAAGATAAGCCTACATAGTTAATTTTACTGTTCACACAATGACCAAATGGAAATCAGAATTTTTTGCAGTTTCTAATATTTGTAGGTTTGGTTTTATTTGTTTATGTTTTGTATAAAACTCATTCAGTCTGTGTATCATCAATAGATTTCTAAGTAAAAAGCAACCTACAAAACCCATGCACCTCTAGCTAAAATTGTTTCTTTAGATTCTTTGGAAATTTTTGTTACAACCTGGTATACCTCTAATGTTTTCACAGTTTGCAATTAGAACAAAATCTCTTCCAATCTTTAGCTAGCAATAGCTAAATCTACCTCAGCTTAATGCAGGGACGAAATTAAAACATATAAATCATCATTCCTCTTCTCCTTGGCAAGTAATTTCAACTTGACAATGGGCAATTTATTGGTCTACAGATAGAAAGAATCCAGATCTTTAATTTAATTATTTAAACAGTTAAGACAGATTCCAAAGCCACTTGAATATCTGACTTTGATTATATTTCACTGGGTCAATAAATATTTGCGTCGCTGTCTAATAATCCCAGTATTATTTGTAATAAAATGAAAATTGGTGTCTGTGTACCTGTAAATGTCTTCTACACCAGGAACTTATTATAAAGAAATAAATAAAATAACTCATGTGTGCAGTTTTGAATTCTTTGAATTTTTAATTTTCTTATGTCTTGCATTTTGTCTGATCATGACAATATTCAGCACCCTATTTCAATGGTTTTATTTTTTGTGCTGTCAATGGAGACTCTACAAAGATTTCTTAAGATGCATCAGATCAATTAGCTCATTAATTCTTAGGGTAAAAAATGTTTAATACTGAGCCACTCAGCTTAAATTGTTTCTCTATCTTTTGTAACAATTTTATTCTAAATACAGTAACTCCCCAAAGTTCTTACATTAATTTTTTAAAAAAAAATTGGTGACAGTTAGAGGAATGATCAGGTACTGAAATATGGGCATACTTTTGCCTTGAAAGATGTTAAATGTGTATTTTTTCCTAGAGAATTGTGGCAAACCTTCCCTTTTCTTTCAGGAGGGAAAAAAATAACTGTCATCATCACAAACACAAATCATATAAAGCACATAATAATTCTACGTTCACACAGTCTTTTTGAGAAAATTAGGAAGAGCTGAAGAGCAAAACCCAAAGAGTTGATAAACCTACACAATAAGAAACAATACATTAGCCTATATGTAGCTATGCATTACTGTTAGACTCTTTAGTATTGAAGGTTTGCATGTTTATAGCCAATTTTGTATCTCTGGTAACAGACAGTGGAAGCAGAGATTCATATTTTGTCAATTTTTTTTGTGTCTTTCAATCCTAAAAGAATGCCACTTTTTACCATCTTAATTATCTTTAACAGTGACATGATCTTAAAAACATCTCCATATTCTATATTCTAGTATCACAGAATTTACCCGAGACTACACTCTGGCATTATATTTTCTAGCAACAACATATTTCCCCTTGATTTGCAACAAATGACCACATAAAATTAAGTGTTCATTCACTGGGTAATACTACATCCTTAACTGCATCCAATACTTCACAACAGATGTGCTATCAGTGAATAGCCCCACTTGGCCAGGCAAACTTAAAGAAAATAAAAATGTGAGCTACTGTGAGCAACATAACCTTGAATATAGTTCCATTAAGAAACATCTGGAGACAGCTCATCCATTTTTAACAGCTTGACAATAGTGATCCTTACTAGTAATCAGTTTCCTTCTCCCATGAATATTTTCCAACATTTGAACTGTTAGAATTATATTTGTTATAAGGCCCTAATTGCTGCAAAGACTTACTGCTGAGTACCAAGTAGTACAGAATATTCTCATTGATTTCCAGCACCTATGGTAGGTAGGTTCTGTCCCAGACTTCTTGAATGACCTTGGACAACTCACTCAAATCAGATATTTAGATACTTAAAAAGAAGTCTTTACTACACAAAAGATCATAATGTCCTTAGATTGGAATGGGGTTAGGCAGAGAAACGTCTACTTGTATATTTAGGTGACCCTATTCCTTTAAAAATGTGTGTGTTCTTTTTCCTCCATGCTCATTTGTAAAATCAGGACTAAATATATCTTCAGTTTCCCAGTCTGTGTCCAGCTGTCTATGGTGTAAGGTTGTGGAGGTTCCATATCTGATGCTAGAGTAGCATTTAAAGGTGGGGACTCACACAGTTAGGTTTTTGAATATGTTTTGCTGCTTCTACGGAGACAATGTCAGGCTTACAGCTCTTGTGATTTGTTGTTTCTGAATGGCTAACAAATGCTTTGCAGTCCCCATGGCAAGCAATGACAGTAGAGAGCTTGCTTTGTTCTAATTTATGTTAGTGCTGTGAAATATTTTGCAGAAATACTGCAAAAAGAGAGCTCTTAAGCTTAATCAGAAGACATACTTAAAAACTGTAGACTTGCATGAAAAAAAGCTAGTCCAAAGGACATAAATGTAATATTATATTTATCCAAATGGAATAGGCAAAAAAACCCTCAAATAAGCAATGAATAAATTTGTTTCTAAAATGTCTTTTTAGCCTGAGGAGTCCAGTAAGATGCTGTGACTGGAAAAAGTATGCAGTTGAGCTCATCTCCTGCAAAACTCACCAAGATTTCCTGCTGACAGTATTGTATTTTATTTCTCACTTGAACATTGAAGCTTGTTTAGAAGTAAACAAAGCTCAGTGATTTATGAACTTACCCAATATAACACATCAGTCCATCCTTCCATGGTTATGCACTGGAACACAGTCAACATTGCAAATGCAAAATTATCAAAGTTGGTTATGCCTCCATTTGGTCCAACCCATCCACCCTTACATTCAGTGCCATTCATGACACACTGACGTCCATTCCCTGAGAATGCACAAGGTGCTGGATCTTCTTCAACTAGTATATCTGAAAATTGACAAAAAAATCAGAACTTTCAAGTTCTCAAATTTTTGTGAGTTAACTCTTCACATGAAGAAATACCAACCCTGCTGGAAGGAAATCCAGGTATCAACCTGAGAAATGCTGAGAAATGCAACCCATGGGAGCTTCGGAGCTTTTAGTCTCTCTCACATCTGGTCCTTACAACTTTAAAATAGTTTAATCAAAACTGAATGTATAAAAGACCTCGAGTAATTAAGCAGTGGAAAGAAGCATGTAATAATACAACATAACTTTTGAGAACCTCCTTGTGCTTTTTTTTTTTTCCTCTTCATTGCCATTTCTTCACTTCATGCCACTTCATACTAACATATGGACCACCAAGGAAAACAGGTCTGGACTAATTCCTACATAGACATGTACTCTTCACCATCAGATAAAGTATCTCCCTCATGATGTTTCACTCCTTCAAAATTCTCCCATAACAAACACTTTCATTTCATCACTTCACCTGGTTGAACACCGTTTTCTTTCTTTACTCATTTCAGAACTGCACTTCTTACTACACTGCCACAATCTTAAAGGAGACACACTGCCAGATTGTGAACTCAGGAAAGTATATCTTTCCTGGAACAGGACTAGCTAGTTTTTCAGTAATCAGAGATTAGAAAAAACTACTGAGTTCTCCCTTGTAGATAGTCACCCTTACTATTTTCACTACTGACATTTCAGTTACACATTTCAGAAATGAAAATTTATTCAGAGAATATTCTCGTCGCTAACTGGTTTGCATTTTTTTTGTTGTTTTTTAAATTTAATGCACTTTTCCTAAAATTATGCACCACAGTGAAAACAGTTACAACAGTTTTAGTGCTTTGGCCCCTGTTCTATTTCAAACTGAAATCCCACAGACTTGAAAGAAAAGAGAATTAATCCCTTATTTTAGTCAACAGTTTCATGACTTACCTGAATCAATAAGAAAACAAGATTTGTGCATTTTTCCAATAAAAAGTTCCAATCCTATAATAGCATAGATTATGATTACAAACAATACCAAAAGGGCAATATGGAGGAGGGGGACCATGGCTTTTATAATGGAGTTCAGGACAACTTGTAAACCTAAAAGAGAAAAGGAGGATACAAGATATGAACCAGACTTCTATGTCTTGCCTTACCAAATTTTCTATAATTACACGTTATTAGAAATTAATGACACAGGCATACAGAGTGAATCAGTTCTTAAAAAATTTCTACTGCCCAGAATCACAAAATGTTCCTGTAACATAGAATACTTCATAAGTATCTAAAACCTTATGTCAAAGTCTAATTACTTCCTCTGTTAATAAAGGTTACGGCATAGAAGACAATATTTGAAATGTGTCACAAGAATTTATGGTTTTTTAGAAAGAAAGGGCATGTAGTCAGTGTGTGACTGTAGGTCATTTTATATGACCTTTAAAAAGTTCTGTGCTACAACCACAACTTTGTGGCAAGTCCTGGGAAAATGTACACTCAGCCAATTGCAGAACTCTATTTTTGGTCTGGAGAGATAAATAAAGTATAGTTACCTGGGAAAACATATTTTTACTCTGAAAAAACTTACTTTTTCATCATTTATCCCTCACATCACTTTTTGAACTACTCCATCTTTCTTTTCTCCTTAATTAAATATTTAGCCAAATTTTTGTTTTACCAAAAGAAGTAAATCCCAGATTAATGAAGCTGCCGCAGTACCAATGAGAACAAAATACGCCTCATTTTTATTTTAATAGACCTCCTTTCTGAAATCTCATAAGACTGCTTCTTTCTTCACTGAAGTTCTTTTGCTAAATATATACCATCATGATCATTTCCATGTAACAGACTGTGATATAATAAACACAGCAGTAGGATTCTTCTTTTGAATGTCTTGGAAAGAGCTGAATTGTCAGCCATGAACCTCTCACTCAGCCCAAATAGCTTCAGTAATTAATAACATATTAAAAGAAAACAGGAAAGATTATCAGATAATTCAATTGCTCTCTTTAAATAATATTGTTCTACTTTTTAAGTTTCCTAATTTATCTGTTAGCTCTACTGAGATAAACAGAAGGCATTCAATGTGCATTGGAGGGGGCAGGAAATATGAAATGTGTAATGTGCTTTGGCATACACTTACCAACATATAAACTATTTTAGGACCACCTACACTTTCAGATCTGCAGGGTCGTGGAATAAAAAGATCTGAATTTTATTTTCTGGTGTATTTGCATTTTAACATGTAATTTACTTTTTATATAAAGCTTCTAAAAAGGAAGTGTATTCCCCTGTCTGCTTATTGAACTGTGTAAGAAGATCACACACTGAATGAATTCACAATCCTTTGTTCAACTTGAAATAAGGTGTCATTCATCTTGAAACTCACTTTACATACATAACCAGATAACAAAAAAACCCAACTTTATATGATCTCATTTCTGTTAGTGTCTGGAACAAGAAAGTTAAATAATCAGACCAGTTACAGTATTCATGCCAATGGAATTAAACAGAAACGAGCTTACTGGGCACTCCTGATACAAGCCGGAGAGGTCGCAGTACACGAAAGGCTCTTAGGGCTTTGACATCAAAGCCACCAGGTTTGCCACCTGAGTGGCTGCCACCTTCTGTTTCTTTGGTTAATTGTTCCAATATTACACTAAATAATCTAGAAAATGAGATGAAGGGTAAGGTCATCACCATCCATTTACCATGCAGTCAAAGGTATTAGGAAATTACTTGAACTGTAGATAATTCTGAAAAGCTGTTCAGCTGTCAAAATGAGAGGTATATTTACACATCAAATCGTGACAGGAGAAGTTAAGAAGTGCAAGAGTTTCTAATCCCCCCAGAGAGCTATGATCACACAGTATCCAATAAATTAGCATTCCGCTTGTATACACAATCTGCTATTTTTAAATAAATGAAGCTACTTTGCCACTTCTTTGTTCAAACATTTTAGCTGTAAGGTTTGGAGAATTAGTCTTCTCTTTAGAACATAAAATAGATAATCACTAGAAACCATCTGTTTTAATTTTGGTGAAATATATGAACTCCAAGCAACACTGCAGTTCAATATTCTAAATACAATCAGCAAAAACTGAATATATGAAAAAATAATTAGAGTACAACATTTAATAACACCAAAAAGATTTGTTTCTTACACATAATATCTCTGAGGATAAAAATATTTACAGATGACTTATTTATTATATTGTATTTCTTCACTGCAGAAATGAGCTAGTCATTCATTAGAACAATTTGGAACAAAAGAGTTTTATTTTTCTTTCCTACTTCTAGCAGCAATTCAAAGTGATACAAGTGGTTGAAGTGCAAAGTAATCTTATATTTATTTCAGTTTGGACCTGCATTTCAGATGCATGGTTTTCTCAACTGTCGCTAGGCCACGCAAACCATATTATCCTTTGCACCATCTGTAGTTCATTAGTTGCAAAACTGAACTTCTCCTGAAAGGATTATCAAGTCAACGGAGTTTTGTAATCCTGAAAAGTGTTTCACACTTGTAAAGGACTCCTGAAATGTGGAGGTTTTTGGTTTTGTCAAGAAAAGTTTTCACAACTCTGGTTCACAATTCTGTCATGCTGGATAGTTGCTAGAAATCATGTAATATTTGGGCAACCTATTAAACTAGAATATTGAAGAATTTCTCTTCCCCAATAAACAATTAACCTGTTATCAGTCAATATCCACCCCTGTTCTGCTTCATTCTCCTCCAGAGTGAAACCCAGCCATGAAGACTACAGATCTTAGAATGAACACCAGCAACCTACATACTGCTAGGTATTTCTATACCATAGAAATTCAGACATTTAATATTTCAGGTCATGATTCAGCCCTGTAATTTAATAGAAGCATAATTCTAAGAAAATGAGCCACCTGAATGATTTCAGAGTGACTATTCATGCTCTAAAGGCAGGCATGATTAAACAGACTTCTGAATCAAGTCCCAGATTAAGAGAAGGTGCTTTCAGCCTGTGAGTTCATACATCATTCAGAAAATTGAAAAGCTACAGGCATAGGAAGGTACTATGAAAGCTTTCTCTACCAGGACCTTATTCTTTCACAGAAATCAATGGAAATTATGTGGCATAGCATGCAGGCAAGTAGTAGACCACTCTGAAAGTAATTCATACTCTAACTGGTTTCAGAGAGAAGTGACAAACACAGGAGAAAACATCACATTCACAGCTATGTCTACAGCTCTGTCATTTTATGTCTATCCTATAAAGCCACTAAGGTATAAAACCATTGATCTCCTTTATTAAAATTGACATTTATTTTCCAGTACATTTTACCAAAGTTTAAATGCCAAATTTGATGTTGTGGAAAAAAGTCTCTATACATGCTTCCCTTTTGCTAATAGAGATTTCTTTTGGTATAATTAAGATTTGTGCATTTGGACTGCTACAGTTTCTGCTGAGAAAGCACATGAAGCAAATTTCATCTAATACATTCAATATAGGACATCATGGCAGCTCTTTCAAAGCTATTAAAATACCTAATGAAATTTCACAATGAAACTAGTCAAATAGAATCAGATCCAGAAGTGATTCCATATCCACTTTGGGTTATATATGAAAATCAATTTTTCACTGGGCTTTTAAGCATTTATTAAATAAATGGACTCATGCTTGCTTACTTGCTTATGTGGGTTGTGTTCTTAAAAGAAGAAACAAAAATATTGCTGACAGAGTACAATAACAAAAATACTGTCAGTGCCTGACACATTACAAAAGGTCCACCTTGTCATCCACGTGGACTGATGACAACCTACACAAACATTTATATTCCAAAACTTTTGGGTTTGAGCTAAGATTTAAATCTTAGTGTGATATTTTAGGTATTTTATAAAATATAGTCCTTTTTTCTCCGTATTTTCCACGGATTCAGTGTGAGCATTTGACCTAACTAGATTCAGCCTCCAATAATGAGTGTTTTATGAGTTAATGGAAAATTTTTTAGTTATGTATTTAGGACACAGCCAAAGATAGAGGTCATGTTAATTAGACTGCTCCAGGGTTACTGTAACTCCATGGTCACTTGACAAAAGGGAAGAGGTCTATTCAAGTGACTGCCTGGCAAGAGAATAGAGCTCTTATGTGTGATAGTCTCCACACCTGCCCACCAAGCTTCCCCTTCAGGCACAGAGGCCAATCTGTTGAGAATGACCTGACCTGCTGAAGGATCTATTTATACACAAATTTTAGCCCTGGACCAAAACTGCTTGAATGCCAAGCAACTGGCCCAAATACAATCTTCTCAGTAACATTTACTATCTCAGAATCAAATAGTTATAAATCAGGCGTTCATACATTCATAATACTTGCCCAAATTTTATAATGCTTTACCATAAATTCCTTTACTTTGCATGTTTTTCTTTTCCCTTAATGTAATTACATGAGTTAAGAGCTGCACACACTCTAATTTCTGGGTCTTTTCAATTAGAGGCAATCCTTTCTATAGTTTGAACTTAAAAATGAAATTAGAATTGCACACTGCATGCCAAGGCCTTCTTTGCAAGCCAGCCACAACATACAAATTATATAGTTATATGTGGATGATGGTCTTCATGTTCTATATAATAAATATTTTCCATAAACAAAATTTACAGTACTGGAAATTCCTTTTTTTCAATATAATCACCACAATATTTAGAGAAATGGGGAATATATGCCTCAGGAATAATTCCCTAGATAGCTGAAGGTAGGATCTTCTAATGAATTAGCACAACCATTAAGACAAAGTTGCTGACACAAAATGTTATTTATCATAAGCAGGTGTGTAACGTAAATGTGGAATGTTCCACTCTCCACTCTTCTGTAACTTGCATAAGGCTGGAGCAGTCGCTTCTCTGAGGAGCAGTACAAACTCTCCAGGGTTTCCTGGCACAGTGAGGCACACAGGGTAAAAAAAAAGTATTTTTAGCATACATACTCCCCCAAGCAAGCCAAAGTCAGATATATATATGGGGCTTGATGTGCAGCACCCCAAAGGAAAGGCCAATTTTCCTCAGATTTTGGGAAGGTCAAGGAATCACTCAGTTAACTCTGTCTCCCCTGACCACTCCTCTCCCCCTTCGAAACACATGGGTTCCCCCAGAGTTCTTTGTTGAATAGATGAACTCTACGTAACCACAGTATAGGGATAAATTAATAAATTAAATAACAATGTAAGGACCTGAACAGATCAACCTTTATCATAAAGAAGGACATCAGGAGTTCACCTTGGAAAAATCAGATGGAAAAGATTCTGCAAGACAACAACTAAGGAAAATTTTTGGCAGAACTCAGAACTCTCTGGGAAATTTTCCTATAAAGCTGATTGTGCAACACAGCCTGAAGCCACAGATAGCATTGAAAACTTTTAGGACCTTGTTTTGAATTTTTCACTCATACCAGTTCTTTCTTTTACTCCAAAGGAATAGAAATCAAGCGTAGGCCAAACAGAACTATATCTACCTCACTGTAAAGAAGATTTTAAATCTTTGTATAATGAAGGTTAAGTTACTTACCCTACTACTACTATTACAAAATCCAATAAATTCCATCCATTTCTAACATATGCATTGGGGTGTAATAATAATCCATATGCTATAATCTTCAAAAATGTTTCAACTGTAAAAATTATCAGGAAGGCATATTCTACTTTTTCCTGTAAAAGACAAAAAAAGTACAATGAAAGACAACATAATTTAACAGCTCTCTTACTGGTTAGAATTTAGAGTAAGTGGGTAAGATGTATTCATCAGGACTAAGGAGATACAATACTTCATGACAGTTTATTTTACAGGTTTTAATTGCATAGCACTTAATGATAGCTGTACTTAGAAGGTTATAATAACATAATTGCATGAGATTTTCCTGTTTTCACATTCTGTGAGAGAAAAGGGCTCTGTTTCTGCAAACATGGAAGCATAGTGTACCTTTGCTCAAGTAAATAGTCCCATCCATGTCAATAGGATTCTTTGCATTCATTAAAACCAGAAAATGCTGTAGAACAGGGCCCTGGAAATATCCTTAAAAGGTATGCAGTGGTATACTTACTTTCACTATTCATTATATCAGCCTTTATTTAATTAGCACTCACAGAGTTCTACCTAATAAGGGAGTTTGAGACAGGGTTATCCCATACTAAGGAGATTCAAAAAGTTATAAGCTATTTAACAGGGTCTTCATTTAATTTTACACTGTCTTGCAACCTTTTCATCTTGACATGGAAGTTTACATTGACTTATTTTTCCCTCCACATAACCAGAATTTCTTTAAATCAACCTAATATGCTTGAAGAAATTTTAAGTTAGTATATCAGAACCTTGTATCATTGAAGCCCCAACTTCAGATTCGTTTCAATGCTTTTTTTAAACATTATTAGTTTCTTCAATTTACCAAAATCCTTATTTTAAACAGAGCTATACATTGAATCTCTTTTCCTAGCTAATCAGGTAATATTTTTTGTGGTGGCTTCTTTCTATAGTAATAGCATATTTGAATTGGATAAATTGTAAAAGTAACTGCTATCAAAACAGATCTGTTAACACGTTTGTTCTTTTTACCTTCACAAATCATCATTTCACCACTTTGTATAATACTTTGTTTAGTTATCTGTTGCTGTGCAAATATTAGAGCCAAGAATAAAAGACACAAAGAGAATGATTCATTTTTTTAAAACTTGTTCAGGAACACATGTTGCTCACTTACCACACACAATGTTAATTATACAGACTATAACTGCTCAGTAAGGATTACATCTCCTACTATCATATACTCAAACATAGCTCAGACATTACACACAAAACTGTGTATTTGCTCTTTGTTACACAGCTTGGCACTTTCACATACAACCAAATAAAAAACAAACCTTAACTGTTTGCAGTTGAAACAAAGATCTTTACATTCTCACGTGCAAAGTCTTTAATTTGGGAAGCTAGATTTCTTTTCCTCATGAAAAGGCCATTTAGGGTTGGTTACGTACAGGATGTGATATATCCATTTATAAATCTGACACTGGTGACTTACTAAGTGTAGACGCTTATCAATAAACTACATACTCCTCTCCAGGTCTTCATCTCCAACAAGCAGCACCCTAGGATCGCTATGAGAGGTGAGGCTTTCTCCTAGTGCAAAGCAAGGATTCTTGATCTCATCTCCTGCTCAGCTCAGTCCCATGCTTCTGCCTCTTTCCCCTGCTTTGAGTACACTTCATAAACACTGTAGAGCTTCACCCAAGACAGCGTCTCCTCAGCTGCATTATATTTTGCATGAGATCTTCCAGCCCAGTGAAACTGATGGATGTCCTCCTCATACTTCCTAATACTTATTTCAAAATTTTCCTTTCCACTTACTTGTTAATTTAGCACCAATAAACTGGAACAATTACTGGATAACAAGAGTGAAGTGGCCACACGGAAGAAATGTGAACGGTTTGTCCACTAAAAGCCATCAGATTTCTTTGGCTAGAGAGCACCATAGAGGTTCGATAATATGAATTACCAACATTCCTGAGAAACATACTGCAAAAATGCTTAAATTGAAGCAAATCCTACCATGTACACATTTCACAATAACAGCTATTTCTGTCTCCCTGCATATAACTAAGTCTGCATCTTGGACCTAGAAAGATAAATAATGTAAGACAACATAAGGAAGACAAAAATATTATGGTTGGCATTTGCTATGGGCAAAATATATATTGAAATCATAGTAGTAAAATAAAAGGTGAGACGAGATATAGGAATTTTCATATACACAAAATTTCAACAGCTTCTTTACATAAAGGGAAGATAGGACACAGGACTGGATGGGACCTTCTGGGCCAAGATGACCTCTTGGGTCATCATGTCTAGTGTCCTGCTATTACAGGCAAATATGTAATTTAATTCCATCCATCATTCTACCAGATTCCATCCTAAACTATACCCTATCACTTAGCATCCACCTTTAAAAATAGTATTGGTCTTGTTCCCATTTATTTTATTTCCTTTCCCTTTTATGGAAGCAGGACTGTTTATTATTTCCTAAACAGTATTGCAGACATTCTATTATAACAATACGGGATGTAGGACAAGCTCATTTTTTAAACCCAGTGGTGAGCTTAAGGTCAGTGTGTGTCACTTAGCAGATGGACCATAAGAAACCTTGACAGCTGGACCAACAGAAGCCACATGATTCTCAGCAAGGAAAAATTTAAAGTTCTGCACCTCCAGTTAAATAATCCTACACCTATAGGGGCTAAGTTAGGACCTGGAAGTCACAGTGGGCACCAAGTTAAATATATGCTCATTGTAAATCAGACAAATTCTATACTGGGCTCTATTAGGAACAGCATGGTGAGCAAATAGAGGGAAATTATTATCCACCTCTACTCAGTGCTGTGAGGCTGCAGCACTACTACAGTTTTGGGTCTCTTAGTTCAAAAAGTGCATTGAGAAAGTGCAGACTGCAGTGAAGGAAAGATCTCCTCTCCAGCAAGGAGGAGAGTAGGAGAAGGTTGACAGTAGACTACACTACTTGAAAGGGGCTTAAAAAGATTATGAAGCCAAATGCTAGGTAGCAGCACATGGTAAAATAAGGGAAAACAGGCACAAGCTGCAGGCTTGGAGGTTCACAGGATGTTAAGAAAAACTTCTTTATCAGAAGGGTAGTGCAGAATGGGAACATGCAGCTTCAGAGCAGGAAGTTTTAAAGATGCAGCTAGGCAAAGGTACAGCTGACCTGATCTAGTGCTGGCACCAGTCCTGCTAGGAGTTGAAGGACTAGATAACCTCCAGAAGTCCCTCCCAGTTAACAGTTCTGTAATTTCTATTATTCTGATAATTCTTACATGATCGTAGGGAAAAGTACAGGTATTTGTACATGCCCTGAATCTACTTACACCCACTACACATCCAACATGAAAAAGCCCCTGCATTCTACATAATGTTGAACACTGGGAAAGTTTTCCTTCCTTTCTGTGGAAGAATGGAAATGTTTCCTTCTACCTCATTCCCTGCTGTAAAGCATATATATGCCTGGTTCCAGAATTTGCCTCTAGAAACATATATTCATAATGGATACAAGATAGAAACAGGGATGATGCTATTAACGAAGCCAATGGCACAAGGGAAAGATGCTTTGTAACAATAGCCACTGGGCAATCCAAAAGCTATGATTTCTTGAAAACCTTGAGAAAAGGAACACAGATTTTTCTATATATCTACAACCAAAGAGGCCTATAATTTTCCATTCCAAAAATTTCATTTTTCCTCTCTTCCTTCTTTCATTCCTTTCTTTTTCTTTCATGCTCTCACACACTTAATTTTTTTTAAAATCACAACTTGTGTCTTCCACAGAGGCCAGATGAATAATTTGGCCCAGTAGTTAACAATATTCAAAGTACAGGCTGTGCTTTCTTTACAGACTGTTGTTTTTTTCAAGTAGGCAGCCAACAGATGTTCTAACACAAACTGCAAATCTAACAACCTGCTCACCCTCAGGAAGGTACTGGCAGTCCCTTCTCACGCTTCTGTAACTCCTTGCCAGTCACTACGGACATCAATTTTTCCCTCTGCAACTGAGACACATCTGTAGGCCATACATCACCTAGCATGTCCAGAGCTTAAGCAACCATTGCTCAGGACTAAATACTTTAATCTATCATACAATTTTCAGTATTATTGGAAGCGTTGCAGAGGTAGGGTTGCTATGTAAAAATAAAGCAGTAAGAGATAATTTAAAAATACAGACTGAAGACTGCAGTTCTAACAGTTTATGATGCACACATTTATCTGCTTTTTTTCTCTATAGTGGAGAAAACTATTCCCTACACATCTTATTTTGTTCAAATTAGTTGAGATCTTTAAGTGAATATATTATTTCATTAAAAATGGAAGTAGGAACACTAAGAAATAAGACAACCAAACAACAAATAAGGAAATACATAAGACTGAGTGATTGCCTGAAAATTTTGGTTCTAAGAAATTGCACAGATTAAATTAGAAATCGTATATAATTTCCAGTATCTATTATTGCATTTAGTTCTATATGGCATCAAAAAAGTAGCAGAGAAAAAAACAGACAGCTGTAAATCTAAGGAAGATATGAAGCACAAAAATATGTTTGTGTTACTAAGGATCTAATCCTATGGCTGCATAGATTAATAGTAGTTTGTTCACTGATTTGCTACCATGCAGAGCTAGGTCATCTCTCATTACAGGCGGCTGATTCCTGCAAGGCTGTCTAACACTTCTGTTAACGTTGCTCCGAATCTTCAAGTCTCGGCAATCTTTTTCTGAATATATGATGCAACAACAGGACTGATAAGATACATTGTCTTTCTGATAGAGACCAATGAGCCCCACTTTGATGTTGATCATGGAGTACAAAACTTATCTACTGAGTTTCAGTGAAGTCATTAGAACTTCATTTTCTCAGCAAAAAAATGCATTTGCTTTCTTATTTTAAGTAAATCATCTTAGCAGAAACCCTGTTGCTCAGGAAGAAATCTTCCCCCCCCCCACCCTAGCCAGATGGTGTATATTAGTCATCATTTATTATCTTCATATTTTCAAAATCTCTGAAAGAAATATGCAAAGCTACTGTTACATGTTGTAATGTGATGCACCAAAATTCTGCATTTAACTTAAGATGTCTCACAAGATAATTGTTTCAAAACAAAAAGTCATTAATTTGCAAAACCTTAATCTATTATGCTATGTAATTAACTCTTCTCATATTAATTTCTACCCCCTGAGCATCAGAGATGGGAATTATTTCTTAACTGGGGAAATACATTTTTGCATCCAGAATAACATACATGTATTAGAGTAAAAACTACTTAGCAGATAAAGTGACTCAATTTAAGCAAAGTAACCAAACTGATCAACTTTCTGCAGTTTAGAAATACACAAAACCAGATACTTTGGCATTCTTGATTTGGGGACTATAATCAGTCATGTGCTATTAAATAAGATGTGTGACTGATGCGTTGACAACATACAAAGCCATTTATCTTTTTGACAGACATTCTCTCAAATTCTGCCACTGGGAAAACACAGCATTTCTGAGACAGAAAAGTAACAGAGTTTTGAATTTCAAAATATAATAATTTAATTTTTCACTTCATGTACCTGTATTCCCCTGAAAATCACTTGTGACCTGCACCACAGTAATACTAAAAAAAGAAAAGTAAACCTATTTATTCCCACATGTGTAAAATGTTACAGCAGTTTCCCAATATAGAAAATGAAACAAACATGAAATCCATATACCTGGCAAAAAGAAAACAGCACTACAACTTTACTTTGTTTCTGCTTTTAAAGCTGATTAAATAATTTACTTCCTAGATTAGACATGGCAATTACTTTCCCTTTATTAAGAGAATTAAAATTACTTATCACTCAAGAATTTGGTGAAAACTATTGGGTTAACTATGTCTTTAGATACATAATAGCAAATAAGGAAGGGGGAGCTTGAAAATGTTTTTAAGGATTTGTGTTCTGATCAAACCAATTAAATTATGTTGCATCTTCCTGATCAATCCTGATTCACCTGAGGGAATACAAATACTGCTCTCACCTATGTCAGATGTCTGCATTAGCATGCTTTTAAGTGCAACTTTGCTTTTTGACACAGGAATTCTGCAGCAACTTTAGAAAATATAATTACATACCCATAATTATATTTCTTTAATACACACATGAGCCAATAGACATTTTTTCCATTCTTCAAGTGCACATGACATTCCATGTACAGGAGATCATTTTATGTTTGACCAGCAATGTCCCCTGACCTTAAATTGCTCCCAGGACACCATCATCCCCACATCTCGAAGTACAAAGAGTTGGACAGACCTCAAAATTCCTGAGGACTAGGATTCCAGTGTGGAAAAGGAGACAGCTTGTGTAGACACTTTATTTTAAAGAATCATTTAACTGCTGATATGGATTCCACTTTTGGTGACTAAATTATCTCTATGTTTCTAGCTGAGTAGTAGTATTCCTCCTTAAACAGTAACTGCTGAACAACTCTATCAAAAAGGCACCCCATCAAGACACATATGCTAAAGAAAAATGTTTTACGAAGATGTGGACAAAGATATGAATGGTTCTTTCCAAAATTCAGAAATTCAGAAGGGATTAGTGGAAAAGAGTACTGATGTGGCTAAGCCACTTTCATATATTAACTTATGGCTTTATGCATTCAGAAGCCTGTTTTGGGAAACTTTGAGAGTAAGTTTCCTAACCCTTATGATACTATCCAGCGGTCAGAGTCCAAGCACATTCTTGAATTTACAGAACTACGACAAAAAGTGTAAGCTGTGAAAGCCTGGAATAATAAAACTGAAATGAATACATTGGCTCACATGTAAAATCCAGGGCAACCTTGGGCAGGAATTTGGCATTAAGGCCCAGAAATATCTCCAATCTTCTGAGGCTCTTTATAGGACACCATCATACTACCACAGATCCATATGCTTTGGCAGTTAGCACTGGTACATCTGATAGCAAGGCTGATACTTAAAGGCCAATACCAGATGCAAACTCCGCATTTAGGAGTAGAACTAAGTAGGTGCTACACACCCTAAATGTTCTTAAACCACTTTTATATAAAACCGAAGGGATTTCACATTCCTAGTACCACTGCCGAGCAACAAATCTCACTCTCAGAATTTGCACTGTGTCCAAAGACGACACAAACCTCATTTGAACTGTGAATTCAAAATCACTTGGTATAGCCCAAATTAACAACAGTTCCACCCTCTAGATCTCAAGCAGGCATTTATGCTTGCAAGAAAAGAATGTACTATAGTACATCTCAAATACTGAGCACAGCAAATGAACAAAATGGATGCGCAAGCTCTACACTGGGGTATAATTAAGTGTAATCAAGATTAAGCATAATTAAATTTCTTAAAGTCCCTTTTTTATCAATGTAGTCTTAAAAAGCATTTGAATAACTTGCATCACTGAAATAGTTTCTCGAACTTCAAAGACAGTTTTAGCTAGCAGTAGTGCCTATACTTTCATCTGACAGATTCTGGCAGCCAGAGATAGATGAATAAGGAGATCATGTTTAACACTGATTTTTTTTTTTATTTTTCATTATTTCTTGTAATCGCTTCCTCTAAATGCACTGCAGACCTGCATTTCATCTTTGAGTATGATTGGTTCTCATATTTTTAATCATGTATTTTCCACTTTATCTTGTAAATAACACAATAATGGAGATATAGTCAAACACCTCAGTTCTGTAAATAAGCATTTGCACAGACAGGAAAATGTTGCATCCGAATGACAAATTTTCATAAATTTACCACCTACAGAAAAATTATCAACAGAGGTACAATGAACCAATCACTTCACAATGACTGTATACTTGTAAGGTGTAAAAGGCAATTTGTAGAAATGCGAATAGACAGTGAGTTTCAATCCTAAATCCATACAACTCCTACTGAAGATTGAGCACAGTATGCCAAAGACTCTGAACTGCACAACAGAAAGCAGTGCAAGTAAGCAGTAAAGAATATAAATAGAATAGAATCCAAATTACTTGGTGTCTTTCTGCCACCCTCTAATTGATGATATTCTGGAAAATAAGGTCAGCAAAATAAGGAAAGTAGAAGAGACAATATTTATGTATACTGTCACATTGTCACATAATTTTACCTTACATGGTTGACTAGAGTCAGTGTCAAGTGATGAATTAAACCTGCATCTAGTTATAAAACAGCATTAATGTTAAATATATTTTGTTACTTGCTAGCAGTTTTATTAATTTATAAGAGAGCAGGTTTTGGCTAGAAACCAGGGAGTGAGAATATTACTAGGTGTCAGGTACTTTAGCGAACATCTTGAAATTCTTTGAGAATTTATAAATGAAGAGAATTTTCTAATCCCTATAAATTCACCTCTGACCATGCAGAAACCCATGAGTAGAAAACAGATAGGAGCACTGATAGCAGTAAATCCTCTACTGATTTTTTTTTTTTTTTTTAATGTATGTTGGAACTTGGAAAACTTTCATATGTTATAGGACTAGTAACAAGCCCACTTTTTGTGTTCAACAAGTGTTTTCTTAGATACAGACTTCCCAGAACATTCAAAGAGAAACTAAAAAACAAGGACAAGGTCAAAAAAAAAAAAATCTCCAAAAGCCAAAATAAATTATTTTTCCTTAAAACAGAAAAATTCCAGACCAAAATCTCACCAGTTAAATCAACACAAACTACAATGCATTGCAGCATTTTAATATGAAACATACAAGAAAAAAAAAAATCTGCTCCAAAAATACTGTGTGAGCTTTCCCCGTGTTTTCTGTGAGCACATATGCATCTTCTTGCTAACCGTACTTAAAAAATATTTATATTGAAACTATATATACTTTTCTTAAACTGTCATAAATACGTAGACGACCTATTCAGGTGACATTTCAATAGCCTGGATTTAAGTCTATCCACTTTTTCCTATGTCCATTTTCTGATTTCTCCACAGTTTTCCAACCTGTTTATTTCAGTTTTTGAGAAATACAGTTCTGAAATGTATGAAAGAGTGGCTCTCATATGTCAGTTAATGGTCTCTTTGTGCTCAGCTTTTATGAAGGTGTCATGGTTTAACCCCAGCTGGCAACTAAGCACCACACAGCCACTTGCTTACCTCCCTCATAGTGGGATGGGGGAGAGAATCAGAAGGATAAAAGTGAGAAAACTCATGGGCTGAGATAAAGACAATTTAATAGGTAAAGTAAAAGCTGTGCACGCAAGCAAAGCAAAACAAGGAATTTATTCACTTCTTCCCATCGGCAGGCACGTGTTCAGCCATCTCCAGGAAAGCAGGGCTCCATCACGCATAACAGTGACTTGGGAAGACTCCCAACGTCTCCCCCTTCCTTCTTCCTCCCCCAGCTGTATATGCTGAAGATGACATCACATGGTCTGGAATGCCCCTTGGGTCAGTTGGGGTCAGCTGTCCTGGCTGTGTCCCCTCCCAACTTCTTGTGCACCCCCAGCCTCCTCACTGGTGGGGTGAGAAGCAGAAAAGGCCTTGACTCTATGCAAGCACTGCTCAGCAGTAATGAAAACATCTCGGCATTATCAACACTGTTTTCAGCACAAATCAGAAACACAGCCCCATACTAGCTACTATGAAGAAAATTAAATCTATCCCAGCCAAAACCAGCACAGTAGGTGAACTTGCCATAACAAAAGCCTATCCCAACAGCTTGATTATTTTCCAGAAGATAGTTCATGCAAGCTTTCTTCAAGTCACTCTGAAAGAATACGGCATCCCAAATGGAAAGGAAGTGAGAAGAGCAAAAAGTAACTTTTTGTGGGTTAGCTATTCATTGACAGCTCTATAATGTTCCAGTGCTGTGTTTCAGGAATGCCAAGGACTTTCTGTAAAAAAAAGATTAAAAAACAATACGGAGAACAGATTGGTTTTGTAGTTATGTTCTGCACTGATAGGTCAGCTGGGAAACAGAACAGTGACATATTCACTGAGTAGGTGGTTTTTGCCCTAGATTTATCCATCTGATTGCAAATCTAATTTCCACTTTCATTATCAAAGAACTGGGTAAAACCAACAGAATCATTTCATTACAGTAATTTACTCATTAATCTGTCAGATACATGACTACGGTAGCTCTTTGCCTTTGTCAGTTTACAAACTACAAAATGATTTGTTAAAAACCTACCCAGTGGGACAGTCTCTTTTTATAAATACCTTTAGCAGAATAGAAACTTTCATTACGTAAGGCTAAACAATTTAGTGTTAGTTTGGGGTTTGTGGGGTTTGTGGGAGGTTGGTTGGTTGGGTTTTGGTTTTTTACTACGATGGAGAAGGTTAAAGAAATCCCCATGAATAAGGCTTTCAAAAACTCAAACACACAAGCAAGATCTATACCTACCATATGTCCTAGTCTGACTTTGAATTCTCAGTATATGAAGGGAGGCTGTGGTTAGGTCTATTACTTAATTGGAATTTTTCTAATCATCCTTCTCAAGTTTTAAATGGCAGACCCCTAGAACAGTTGTCAACTGGGAAGCTATGTCCTACACCTGTGATCTACTACTGCCTCCTGCAAGCCAGCAAGATCAAGAAAAGAACATTTTCTTCAAATCCTCTACTTTTGTAGAGCAGTCAACTTCCATGACCAAGATTGAGTCTTCTGTAGCAGGACCGGCTACAGCATTAAAGTATTATTAAAAAAATCAACAAGGGCTTTAAAAAGTACTATAAGATGTGAATCCCTATATTGGGATAATGATATCAAGAAATTTGATCAGAGACATATGTTTTTAGTTCCTTGTTTAATATTTCCTAACATCAGACCATCACTAGAATTTCATACAGAAGGTACTGAATGCAATACATGATGTGGATATGTTACTTCTATACTGAGGAGAAGATATGATTGGTAAATAACGTGTTCCACTGTGAAAGATCTAATGCCTTTCTGCTAATGATATGCTACATGCTCTATCATCTCTTTGGAATTTTTTACTTCTAGAAAGAATTTCTTAACTACTTAGATACACATTAATTTATATTTGTTAGTAGGTAACATGCAGTACTTTACTATAAGAGATAACACTCAAAAAAGTCTAGGAAGACTGCATTACTTATAAGCGGACAACCTCCCAGAGCATTAGAAATCATAAACTACAAAAATGTCAACAGCAATGATGTTAATGAAATAAATTTTCAACTATAGGAGAGGGCAGGATAGAGCACTCCTTGTAGACACTGTTCAGAACAACAATGTGAAGAACAAAAAAAATGCATTTATCCAAACTGACAGGAGAATGGTCCACAATATCCATGAAAATATTAAAGCACAACTTTACCCTTGATTGTCTCAGTTTGCTGAAAAAGTTCTTCCTAGCACTTTTCTTCTCCTGTGGTTGTTTTTGAATCAAATGGTTAAAATGTCTATTTAACATATGTTTTTTTACCCACAATTATCAAAAATCAAAGTTTTTCCACTGAGAAAAGATTTTGTTATGAAATAATATCTTGTAGTAAATTCCAGGTATGCAAAATTTAATTTGGCTGCAGAAATTGGTATTTCCCTGCAGCAATAAAATGCAGGGAGATTCCCACTTTGTGTGCCCAGGAAGTATTTGGATAACTATGAAAGGGAAGACCTCTATAATTCTTTCAACTCGAACAGAAGGCTTAATAAACATGAGAACATTTTCATTATGCATCTGAGGGTCAGATTGCTCTGGCTGTTCCATAACCAAGAAAATGCAGATCTGTAGAGAAAATACAGTTGCAAAGTGAAACATACTCTTCTGCCATGATAGTGTTCAATGGAAGCCCTTTGCTTCCTAAAGTAAAAGGACAGTAGCCTGGACATACGTTGCAAACATAGAGCACAAGGAGAAGAAATATTAAGAGGTGGAATGGCTCCCTATAAATGTAAAGGAGCACCAAGAAAAATTCAAAAAATACTACAGCTAAAAAACCAATTTGTACCCAGTCCACAAACAAGATCAGTGATATACCTGTTTTGATTTCAGCTGTGCTCAGGTACAATACTGGTCCACTCTTCTGGAAACCCATTAAAAAAATGAAAACATATTTAGCTTGGTTCTAGTAATAGCACCATCATGAAGCCTTAATCTTTTCTTCATTCTAACCAAGATAGAAAAGTTTTCAACAAAAGTAACATTAAATTTACTAATTTTGAAAGAAAACACATGGTATACTACTGATAGTCATTGCTAAAGTATCATGAAAACTTGCCACAGTAAAAACAAAACTGAAATAACTGAATAAATTTGAAAAAATATTTTTTGTTCACTTCCTGTGATCTACAGATCAAACCTTACTGATAAAAATCTTCAACTTATGATAGAAATGAAAATATGAGTGTGCCTGCCCTGAAGCCAAATTTCTTTCTTCTCTACGGATGAATCAGCTTTCCTTCTATCTTGTGGAATGTTACTAACATTAGTTAGTGCCCCTCCAGTGCCTGCTACAATTACAGTTCCAGATTCTGCAAACAACTATGCATGTTTTTTTTAATCATATAGCCAGCCATAATATTAAAGGCAGTAAGCAGTACTCAAATATCTCAAACACTAAGTACATCCTTGTAATTTCAAAGTTACAATGCAAAATAATTTTCTTGTTTTCATTTCTATATCATTTGGCAGCCCAGGAGTTGTGTTTAGGTTTCAAATTTCTTATTTCATTTTCCAGTTCTCCATACAGAACACTATTTATTTATCAAGAAGATTATTTTACTATTCTTATTATACCCATCTGAACTGCATCTAAGCGTTTTCTTCTTTATTCCCCTATCTGGGATAGCAGTTTTGATTTCCAGAGAACTCACTGTCCACAACAATATATTTGTAAGTGCTCTGTCACTGTTTCAACTTCACTTCCATTACCACTATAAGACAGTTTGACTATATCAGCACCTCCTCTTTCTCCACCTATAAAACTGCTCTCCAGCTGATGTAAAATGTCACAGTCCCTGTGACTTCCTCCCACCTATACAGTGAGATAGACCCTAAAGCGTATTTACAAATTGTGTTCTTGAAAGTAATTACATGGAACAAGAGTTGTTACTTCCCATTTGGAAAGATTAGGCTTTTTCCGTTAGAGAATTGGAGTCTCAACTACTTCCAAGTAGGCAAGAAAAAAACTGTTATTTTGATCAGATACAAATCACTGAAAGACTAAGAGCCAAAAACAAAAAAAATTTTTTTTCCTTCACTCACATGCACAGAATTTCAAAAACATGCATTTGCTGAAGATGTTCATGTGTAGTCAGCCCTATATTTTCCCAGCTTTCATGTACTTCAATACTTGTAAAAATGAAATAGCAATCATTAGGAATTCCCCAAAAGCTAGGTTAATTTAATCTCATGTGCATTCTATGTAACTCATGAATTCATATTAGACATTCCTACACTTTTATGTATTTACAACAGAACTGGACAATTCTACTAACGACCCTCAGCCTACCTGGCCCACCAAGACAGTCCATCCAGATTTTCCCATTTTGTTGAGGAGAGAGGAAGAGTTGTTAGGTGACAAATAAAGCTAAAAAGTCAAATTCTATGTATTGCAAAGATTGCAAAGTACATAAAAAGAGTCAGGTACCATTAGCACATTTAAGTGAGAACTTAAATACATTGAACAGCAGAAAAGAAATCCAATGGAGTTAGTTGTGAAGCTTCTCTTTGGTTTGACGGCATGCAACACCATCATTTGTTAAAAATACATAAAGAAAATTACTGAATTAATACCATGCATCACCTCCAGAAGTAGGAGAAAACTCATTGTTATCAACCTGAGGCGTTATCTGTTAACCCAAGGTGTTATCTGTTAACCCATCCCACTTTGTCCACACGGGTAGGATATAAGGATTGCACTACAAACTCCTTTTTCGATTTGACCTATTCTATAACCATTTATGTTATCTCTCTGGTATCAAACTTACTTCTTACAGATTAGCCCCTAAATTTTCTCTGTTGCACAAACAAAGAAAAAAGAAGAATCTTCATCACTTCTAGGGAATCTGATTGCCTAAGTGAGGAAATTTCACAGCCAGAATAACTGAATTGAAAAATCTTATTAGACTCCCACTGTTTCAGTGATTTGAAGAAAGCTCTAAAAAATTTATTATTCTATTTTAAGTTTTAGTAAGTATAACAACTAAAATACAAGTCTGTGTACCTTAATGGCCTGGAAGTTGCTGACATATGGAAATAAGTTTATACTGCATATTGGTTTTTAAAATAGCTATTGAAACATTTACAAATATTTTCACAATCCACTACTACAACATCAAATGGCCAGTGAAAATATTGGAAAAACTGAGGTTTTAAAATTAGCCTTTAACATGGGATGAAGACTAAAAGGAATTTACCCTACAGAGCCTTAATTCTGAATCACTTTGGAATAAGCAACCACCATTTTTTTTTCTCTTTTGCTAACTGGCCATTTTTCATTGGAAGTTTTCTAGTGTGATTCCACAACACCAATCTCTTGAATTTGAAAAGAGAGACTGCATCTTTGCAGAAAAAATGCCCAATACTCTGCAAATTGAGTCCTCAAAGACAAACAAAATGCTTTAATTAAAGCTATTTCTTTTGCTTAGTGCTATTTCTAACTTACAATTTGCCAAAGGCATTGTTTTACTCATGTTTCGATGGAATACTTAGCACAGCATGAAATAGATGGCGTCTCCTCTGTAGCGAAAGTGAAAGGTTGACTTCTGCCCTGGGCATCTTTTATTTTCTATGAAAGCTTAGAGGTAGAAACTGAAGCATGATAATTGAACCTTGAAGGAAAAAGTAGTGACATTAAAACAACTGCTTCTGTCAAGTGATAAATAGCCTGTGTTGTGATATATTTAATTTGTAAGAATAAATTGATAGTGTTAATAAACATTAAAGGGAGTTACCAAATGGGACATGCTTATAGCTAGTAAACCCCACTTATCATCGTTCCAAGTAAAGGTGCACGTTAGTATCTGACAAAAAAAATGGATAATTCATATAATCTTTTAAAAAAAAAATCAGCATTTACATTTATTATACATGGCATATTAAAAACGTGTTTTCATATTCTCCAGTGCCCAAGGCAAAAACCTGAAAGTGCCAGTGGAAATAACAAATGATGTAATAGAAGTGTGTAAAACCTGAGGCAATAATACGTCGTAGTCAGAATCCAATGGTTTTGCTCAAGTGACATACACATTTGCACTCAAAAGTTTTGCCTTTTTTCCTTTGGTTAAAGCTATCAAAGCAGCAGTCTCCTAGTGAGGTGTGTCAGAACTAATGTAGCTGAATGTAGTTCACTGTAATTGAAAGTAATTCATGCTGTCACATTTACTGTAACGAGAGGTCACATCTCGAGGGCCATAAATGTTGTTCACATTAATCGTAACTGACACCTTCCTCCTCCTTCAGGGAAATTCAGCCATATTACATGGCTTAGTTCACATCCTTTTTAAGCATCTGAACTTCTTTATGTTTGGAGGTTTTTGTTGTTTGTTTGGGGTTTGGATTTTTTTAAAGAAAAATAGGCAAAAATACCAGCAAGAAATTCTGCCTTGTACATTATAATAAAGTCATCTCACAGAAAAGTACATAACAATAATTACACTATCTTCAAAAATCCCACATATTACTAAAAATTATGACCTAACATCTGCCTATTCTGGAAGCAGAAACGGTCCTTAAGTTATATGTACATATAGGCCATATTCAAAAGCAGTAATTAAGAATGCAACATACTATGTAATGACCAACTGGACTGCATGCATTAATTTTATACTAGTACTTAAATATATGATGGTTTAGGAATCATAAGGTCACACAGTAAACAACGTATTTATTTTGGAATGTTAAAATCTGTACTGACCATGTCAGGGAACAAACCCTCATTCTCAACATTAACATGTATTTCAAACCTGGTATTTAAACTATGATACCATTTCCTTTTTAAATAGTAAATAGTAATTTGGGTTTTTACAGCATGTAAGACTAAACCTCCCCCCCCCATGTGACAGAGCTACACACTTGAAGAAAGCTCTTCCAAGCACTGAATGCATGTGTTCTCCATGAATAATTAACACAGTTCACAGAAAACTATAAGCTTTTAATCTGTATGCTTAGCTTATGCTGGAAATATAGTTAAAAGACTAAACATGCCAAAGAAGAAAAAGTAGCATGCAAAAACACACTGGAGGGGGTTGACCAGAGAATAACCTTAATTTCTTAGTTTTATTTTTGTTGGGTTGACCAAGAATCTGGCTTTTATTCTTGAAAAGAAAAGTACCTGAGCCACAATTAACAAATAGCATCTTAGCTCAGATTTAAAAGCTTAGGGTTTTTTTTCTAACAGATCCTCATGGGAATGTAAAATATAAATTTTCATTTATTTACAGCAACAAATGATAATATTTATGATACAAAGGTTCACTGATGACTCTCAGAATTGAGTATTAAACTGTCAAAGACAACAAAAACAGGAACACAAAAACAGCTTCCATTCTACAATAGGTTAGAATAATTTGTTATTTTTTGAAAGGCAGATTAGCCTTAAAGTTACAATTATTTAAAATGGAACATAGCCCCCCAAGAAAATCAGTTGCTTGATTCTCCTCTAGCATAAATCAGTAGTAATGCCACTGAAATCAGATAAATTAGGTGAGTGTACGAATTTTATAAGAATCAAAACTGAAAAGACTCCAGACTCACTATCTATCACAGAACACAACTTTTCAGGCATAAATAGAAATGATTCCTTTAAAGACCTATTTTTCTGTTGTCTGACAATGTCTTTTAGTTTTGGTGAGGCATCCAGCAATTGTGGAATTTCCTACAGTAGTATTTGGTGTAGAGCTACATAAAACATTCCTAAGAGCCCAGCAGCAAGTGTGCTAAAGGATCTAGTCCTACTCTTCAAGAGAAAAGAAACATCAAAAAAAAAAAGCATTATTTCAGTGAAATAAAAAGGCCATATTATGCTTATTCTTCTTACTTATGATTAACCTTAACTATTGCTACATTTTTAACATCACTCAACACCTTTCAGAAATAAATCTAGGTTTTGCTTCAAAATAGGTATGCACTTCACATTTTAATATCTCCACACTATTACATAATATTTGTTCTGTGCCAGTATCTACAATAGTCTTCATGGTTCTTGTTGTACCAAACATACAAACAAGAATGAAAACATGACTTACATTCTAAAATAGTTCTCCATCTTAGTCTTATCTGCATTATAATTCCATCAGTTTCTTTCTCTGTATGAGACATTTTGGCACTTCTGCCAAAGTACCTCATTTACTCTTAATTTCACAGGTTATCATTAATCTATACATTTCCAATATGTTATCACTTAGGAAAGTAGCTCAAAAATCATAGTGAAACTATATTCCAATAAATCATTGCCATTAATCTATCATCAGTACAAAAGGTATATATAATTAAATACCTACAGGCCTTTAACTAAGGAAGTGACTTTTGCCTTACAAATACTATCTTTCTTGTTCTATAAAGAATAAGCCAGAAAGTGAAAATACATTTAGATAATAAATCATGCACTGCTATTGAATCCTAAGAGACCATAGCTACTTGAAGCTGATGAGTTACTTGCTTAGGACTCTCCATGTACTTCAATAACCCATAAATCACTAATTTCAAAGTTTTTGGTGAGAAGAAGCAGCACCACCAATTAACTGTTCTGAATAAACTCTGGGTATTTTTATGGGTTTGTGGATATTCTAAAGTTTATTTTTGTACATTAAATTCACAAAAAGTATACGGTCTAGCACTTTCTTAGGTTTGGGGGTAGACCAAGAGACATTTTATTAATGTGTTAGTAAATTCTGATTTGCATCTTTTTCCTATTTGATTTCTTGATTCTTTGCTGCACTCTTTTCCAGCAAAGTTGACAGCATGTAGATAATATGAGGTTGGGGGACCCGATCCTGCAAAAATGAATGTCCTGTTCACTCCTACTGGATGGAGTCTGTTCCCATATCTCACCACTCTGGTGTTTAGACAGCTCTTCTAGTCTCTAATGTAACTTTACTCACAGCTAGTTGATACCCAATAGTTCTTGTGCCAACACTATCCTTCAGCTTAAGCAGCTTTTCTTTCCCCCTCAAGTTCGGCCAAAGAGATTCTCTCTCATTCTTCAATTTTCCTAGCTGAAAAATATCATGCTGTTACAGTTCCTTCTTATGAAATAAGTTTTCTTTACACAGTCATCCTATTATCCTTCCTCTGCACCTATTTTATTTGAATTGATCCAAAAGAGGATGATTAATTTACCCTCTGTCAGAAAGCAATTTCCACAGTGTGACAAAGTATGCACATAAATCTGTTATGTAATTTTAAAATATGCATTTCTGATATGTCTCCATTTCAGTGAATCCCTCTATACTCCCTACCTTCAAATCCTTACTTTAGGGTCAAAACTGTCACCACTTGAACTCCACCAAAGAATCAACACTAGTTTTTCGAATCACATTTGATCAAAATTTCTCATGCTAGTTTTCAAAGCACCACATTTTTCCATCTCAGTAGGGCACCTTAACCATTTATTCTTTCTATATAGACATATACAGCTTCATAACATTTCACATGTGGTGAGTTCTTTCTGTGGGGTTCCTTAAAACATATGTGAATTTTCTTAGAAGGGAAAAGGATTATTCTGGTTTGTTTGCGTAAATTTCTCTTTTCCCACATTACATAAGCCTTGATGATGTCTGTCCTGTTGTGTATTTACCAAATCCAGGGTTAAACAACGTTCTCTTTTAAGTCAAAAGGAGCAGGACTGAATCCAGAATTTGGAATGTATCATGATACTTTGTTGTAGTAATGTTTTCTTTGGATGAAAGATGTTGGACAAACGCAAAGCCTTTTCACTATTGTCACAAAATACGGTTAGATTAGGTCTTCAGGCTATATTTTTGTCGTTTAGGTTCTGTGATAGCAATGAGCAATGGGAAGACCAGAAAGAAGTTAGCCAGAAATCAGCCCTTGAGGTTATTGAAAAATCCCACATTTCTGTAAAAAATTGTTCATATTAAAAGGAAGAATGATTTTTTTACCTTTATTTGCAGTCTACCAGAAGTATGATTATCAGGGACTATGCTATGTAGCTGTTTAATTTTCATATGTTTTCTATAGCGTATACTGACAGATCATTTTAAAAGCTGTCATTTGTTCTTTGCCTATCTTTTGAACAAGTGTACCCTTCCACGTTAACTTGCTCCCCCAAAAGATAACAAAAATACTACAGACAGCACTGTTCTGATACTACTTAGCCAAGCTAAAAGATAATTCAAAAGTTAGACTATAGGTTATTGCAACTATTATCCCATCTAACAAGTAAGAATACTGGAGTACTAATGATGTTTTATGCTTCAGTTAGGTTTTGGTTCCTTATATAAGAAAGGGCAGTACACATGTGTTATCAAGTAAGATTAAATTACAAGGCATATTTCAATTTCTGAAGAATTATGTGTTGAGACGCCACCCATTCTCCCCTCTGGAAAAGCACAAAAGGTCTCAAGAAAAGGCCAAGATAACTTAGTTCAGCTGCTGGGTGATCCAGGGTATTTTCCAGACCAAAACCCCCAGCTGCTGGCCATGTAGGACACTGCTTCCTTGGAGGGCCTGAGACACTACAAGTCAGGTAAAGCCTGAGGTCAGGCAGCAAAATATTACTACAGTGATGGGACAATGAAATTCATTTGATATGCTGAAGACAGAAAACTGAAGACAGAAACTGATATCAAGCTTCTTTACTTCCCTAGTTTCCCTTTACCTCCAAGTTTCACCAAATTCCACAAAAATTCTGTGCAAAACATGTTTGCAAAAAGGAAAGGAAAACCACAACATATTTGCTTATATTTATTGCATTCTCCTGCCTTTTTCACATTACTGAGTAGGTTTGCTCTAAGCTAGAGAAAAATACATTCACCTTGTGTGTCATTACTTTAGATTGTCTATCAATAGATATCTTACTTCTAAACTCCTGCTAAGCTTTGATCATATTTGTTCAATTGGTTTAACTGAGTCAAAAGTAATTAATACATATACATGTACTGTAAACTTGATTGCATCAAGGACAGATGCATGGAGATTTATTTATCTTATTAATATATATGTTTTACCTGTAGTGCTAATAGCAAAGTGACCATAGCATAAATAGGTAGACTAATGTCAACAGAATCTAGCCGAGTATTAATAGCCTTAAAATTGTAGCAGCAAAACATCAGCACAGGTGAGTAACCTGCAGTCTGCAAAGTGAAGTCACTGTCACTGCAGCTGCACTGATCTTCATGCCCAAACTAGCTAGTTTTATATCTACCCTATGTATTCTGTAATTAAACCTCTGACTGCACTCTATACCAGCTAGACATAGCAGTTTGCTAGCACCATAAAACCTGGTATTGGCTGGCAAATAAAGCAGTATGAAAAATTACAGCATTCTGGCTGTGTAGGGTTTCTATTCCAGCATTTAAGAATCTTATGCAGAAATACACACTCTCCATCTACCACTCGCATATATGGCAGTGATGAAACCAGGCACTGCAAATTGAGACCAGGAATCTGGCCCAACACCACTCTGCTGGAGTTGGGCCAGCTAAAAGACTGCTATGCGCAAATTCTACACGTATCTCATATTCTTAAATATTTTAATGGTCGCTTAGATAAATACACAGACTATACGACCTGTATATTACAGACTATATATATACACATAGACCACAGCCTGTATATTGTAATATATTCTGTATACATGTAATATGCAAACAATTGGTACAGCAGAGAATGGAAAGTGCAACACTTTTTAGATGTTGTAACTGGTAGTGACCCCTTGTAGTAGCATGTTCTGAGAAGCGGGGAGAAAGTGAGATATCAAACAATCCTCTCAGTTTGGGCTTATTCCCAAATGCATCTAAAGCACAGTACAAGGATAGAATAGTATTTTCCTGCCCTTCAAAAATAAAGGAATTAGGTCAGTATGACCTGGTTGTATTTTCTGACATGTTTATACTGGCCAACTATCCCGGACTGCACAGGGTAAAATTAAAATATATATCCATCAGAAACTTTTCCATATATTTGCTATACCATTACATATAGAGCCAGAGGAAGCAAGCAGAGGTGGGAAACTGAAAATGTAAATGCAGACCTTTTATTTCTTTATATCTAAATTATCCCTGCCCCAGTCCTAACCTAGAGAATTTCTCCTTGCCACACCAATATAATGCAGATGACGTTTCTTTAAAAAATAAAATCGTATTTCCTTAATTTTTTTTCCTACTATATTGAATATCTTTGCTCTTTAAAAGCAAAAGGCAAAAATATAAGCCTTTTTTCCCCTCATGTGAGATGGCAGCTTTCATATGCTGTTAATATTAAAACTACATCACTGACAATCTTTTAATAGAAAAAATATTTGCATCTTAGGATGAACACAAATACAGAAAGTTTGTGTAAGAAAAATTAGCACAGGACTAAAACTTTAAAACATAGCTAAGAGTAGGTTATAACAGGATATAAATTAATTCACCTTTCAATCATTTGTTTAAACTCAATTTAGGTGCATAGTGGTTGAAATTGGATTCTTTGAATGCTTTGCTGTAGCCTACAATACAATCAACAGTTACGCTTACAGCAAATCCTACCATGTGTGTCCACATAACAAATAGCTGGACAATCTGTTTGGCAGAAACAGCAAAAAAGCTAACACCCTTTAACTTTACCCTTGACTGAACTGTGGATGAAATTCATTTCTAGTTAGTAAATATTACTAAAATTTAAATATTGTAATATACACTAAAATTTAGAGACTGTATTTAGCTGTGCAAAGTTTCAGTCTGTCACAACTTGAAGTCAATATTCAGTACAGATAAAAGACTCAATTCTAAATATGACCTCTAATGTAAATGAAGGATCATACATACACTTACAGAAGGAAGTAACTTTGTAAACCATAATAACAGTTTTTCTGTTTTCTGTTCTTCTACCAAGCATGAAAACAGAAGAATTCAGGGACAGAGCTGAATCCTCTGGTATGCCGAGAGAAATCTGCCCTGAGTTATAGGTTACATGGCAGGAACTTTGTAATCCTTACATTGTGCCTACTTGAAAAATGTCAGTCTATCAATTTAATAAAGTTTAGGTCAAGTTCTTCAGAATCCATCCTAATACCTGTCTTCAATCACTTCCCCAGCCAGACCAAGTTCTAAGTAGATAGCCGTAACTACAGTACTTGAGGCTCACAAAGAAGCATCTGACAACTTTCATGAAGACTGTCTGGATAGTATCTTTTGTAGATAAAGAAGTTCAGTTTGCTTCAAGCAATAAATTTACTTTCCATCAAGAATGCAGATGGTTAGATACCAGTATGATTAATGCTGTACCAGCCTTACATGAATGATGTAAGCAAGCAGTTATTCTCTTCTATTCATCGGTTATGAAAGAAATTCAATTCTTTTAGCATTTAAAGTTAATTTGCGAGAGCATATTTATTAATATGGCATCACACACTTACACAACAAATATTTTTCTGTTTTAGTATGTTTGTATGCTACTTTACCTCAATTTACTACAAAAAGTGCATTGAAAATAATCAATCATGAAACCATGCCAACATTTAAAAATGTAATTTAAGATTTTCCATCCCTGAACTATACAACATATATGAGACTATGTCCTTAACTTTCTGTAGAATGGATGTCATTACATTCATTCTAAAATCACACAATACCAAAAAAACACCCCAACCTGTTAAACTGGTATCCTTTTCCCACAACATTTTCATAACTTTCTTCCAGTAAAGCACTACAAGTGCCTAAATACTGTATGCTCTGCAGCTAACTTGTATAGTTGTTACAATACTTAGAGTCACTTGACAACTGCACATCATATTTGCACTTCTTCCAGTGACAGAAGAAACCATGATAATCAAACTCCCAACACCAAAATCAGTTGCAAATGGAAACTGATTAGCGTACAAGATTTAAATACACAGAGGAGAAAACAGGATTCAGAAATATTCTTTAAAATATTATGTCTCCAAAAAATTATTTTCACTATAGTGTTGGGGAATATTTTTGCAATCATTTCACATGTATGCAGTCAAACTTCAGAAATCCACAGCTGGAAGGTCTGAGCCCACAAGTCCCCGTGGTTTGCTAAAATGTGTTCTTCCCTTAAAATTCTGCTGAGAATTCAAAATTGAGACAAGTTTGGAGGCTGGAAATTCACTGTATATCCATGTCGGTTCACCCAGTAGTAAAAATTCTGATTCACATCAGACATGGCCCATGATGATATATCCCTTCAATTATTCACAACATGTAATATGGAGTTTATAGAAGTTTTTGACAGCTATAGTAGGTCAGATGATCCCTAAACCAGCAAAAGACCTAGTAGGCCAAAGGGACAATACCTGCACTGCATGAAGTGTCAATGAAAAGTTTATCTACTAAAAAAATATTTAGCAAACTTGAAACAGCTACATGAATTTACAAGAGTTCAGAATGCTACACCATCTGCATATGGCATTTCTGGTTTAGTACTTTCAGCCTCCAAACCAAACTGTATTTTACTGGACTTTGACTTAAAGTCTAGGTTTTCCCCAGTTCCTCATTTTGAATTAGTTCTACGTACAATGAAATACCTATGGTTTTAGGTCCAGTCAGCTACAGGATAAAAAATACAGGGAAGGACACTGACAAGCCTTTTTCTCCAGCAGCGGTACTGGATTAAAACGAGCATTTTTCCCTCTTTCCATCTTGCCATTCTTTCTCACAAAGGCAACACCATTTCAACTACATAAGAAAAACTACTGGGCATATGTTGATCCAGTTAATTAAAAAAAAGTTTATTAAAAATTTAGGGGGAGGGGCCATTTTAACACAAATTCATTTGTGCGTACACACAGCTGTACACGGAGTTACACCAGCACAATCAAAGCAGCAGAAACATGCACTGAAGGATGAAGGTAATGCTCAAGCAAGCAGTGAAACTGTTCATCAAGCTAAAATCTCAGATGTTCTATCTTTGGGGAAAAGAGGCAGTTATGAGAAGATAAAGAGTCCATATAAAAAAATAAAATTACACAGGAAACCATAACTGCAGACAAATCATCTAACAGGGAAATTGTTGAAGAAGTATCAAGAGCTGGATCCTTCAGTAACTTCAGCACAAGGAGAAAAGAAGAAAGCAAAGCTAGCTTGATTCCAGATTTCATTGTCCAAGAATTTGGAGATGGGACCACAGAAGTTACCAATGACAGCAACAGAGCTATAAAACCAAGCAGAAATCATCATTGTCTGATCTCCCATATGACAAAAGCTTAGACTGGTTTTGCCTCTGGCCAGCCTGAAAACAATGACTGCCACAGCAACCAAGGGAAATGTTTTTTAATCAGTCTTGACTTCATAGCTACAAAAACAAGGAAGTGATTCAGCTCAATGAATAAAAGCTTCTCCCTTCCTTCAGGCCAAAAAGCAGTGCCCTTCAATCAACCTAAAGGAAAGAAATTAATCTATGAATAAAGAGGTATCCTTTAATAAGTTTAGTAACTGCATTTTGCCCTCAAAACATACCTCTGACCTTCTCTGCTCTTTCTTGGCTGAGACCCTATGTAAAACTTGTCAGAAGAAAGCCACAAGACATGAAACTGTGTTTAAGTATTAGGAGTAAATACTCAAGCCTTGTGTGATTCACTAGAGAGCTGGGTCAAAAGCTCTGACAGGCTCCTAAACAAACATAAAATTTCCTTCTGCCCTCTTTGAGCAGCATGCCAATCAGCAAAGAGCATCCCATCTGGATTTTTAGAATGGTCATGTGCATGTGGGGCATCTACTATAACCACTGTCAAACTGTTGTAGTGTTATTTATACCACTTGTTCAAAATATTCACCTTACATCTCAGAGTTTTTATAGCTTCAGCTTCCAGCATTAAGACATTTAGGATCACTATATCTGAGAGGTCTAGGATTTGGATGGAAAAAAATTAATACAGTCCACATGTTTCATAGCCTATCCAGAACTCTTTCAGACCTATTATATGTTGGCATTGACATGTCTTGATAAAATGTCCTTAGGTACTCTAAATCAGATGACTCAGAAAAAGAATAACAATACACAGTAACCTATCTAAAAAAACATGGAATGAAGTACAAGTGCAAGATTAGCAAAGAGTTGCATGTTAAAATGAGGGGTGATGCAATTAAGGTTAAAGAAGATACAAATATCTCTAGCTAAACTAGCAAGGACAAAAAAAAATCTGATTAGCAAACCAAAATTTAACAAACACACACAGTTAACAGTAGTCACAACTCAGTCAGCCTACACAAAAGTAAGTTCCGAAAAACTGAGCGAGTCTACCATAATTTCACAGACAGTAATTTGCACTAGGCAAAGTCATGAGATCTAATGCACAATGGGAACAAATTGGATTAGCACCAATTGCATAGCAATGAAATGCAGGAATACTCAAGGAAAGAAAGAGACATGCAAATTGCTTTCATAGATTATGATTTTCTTTGGGACTGCAGAGATTAACTCAGCTTGTTTCAGTAATTGAAGGGGAAATGAATCATCAATAGTTTTAAATAAAATAATTTAATTTTTATGGAGGAAAGTGAGGAGTATTTTTTAAGAAGCCTTTTAACTGTATGTTTAAGAGAACATTATGGGAAAGATTTTACAGGCCAGATGGAAAGCAAAAATTAGATAAAATAAGATTGTGACCAAATGACTTTTTTCTTCAAATTTTCTTTCTTTTTTCCCCAGAACTCCTTCAGGTTCTCTTTGCTTCTACAGATATAACTGTAGCTTATAGAGGTAACCTTGTTCAATCTTCTAATTTCATGAGGCAGAGCTAAGAAAAAGTTCTACTTTTCCCAAATACGGAGCTCTTTGCTTCATATCCACTATATTTAGTAAAATTGCACTAACAACAAAAAAAAAACCACCAACCCAGTAGCATGTGCTGCATGATCTCATTCCAAACAAATTTTGCAGTAGATTAATCGGCTGTAACAAATTTCTTCAAATGCCCAATGAAATAATCATACGTTTCTAGTGCACTGAGAAATAACTTGCAGCTTGGTTACACGTTACTGAATTTTTTTTTTAAACCTAGCAAAAACTGTATTAAAAAATTCACTAGATTCATGCAAAGGAGACTGGAAAGGGAAGTGTAAGAATGCAAAGCCAAATTAGTTTTAACTCCTTATACTAATGCACCAATATTTATGTCAAATGGCCTGAAGAAAGTATAGTTTATTTTGTTCAATAGTTGATATTATTTAAACCAGAGATGCTTTGGTCAGTGGATTACATTTTATTCATCTTTACTACAGTTTAATGAAGTTCTTTTAGCTATGTAATTTTTTTAAAAACTCTTTTAATACAGATATTTTCAGTAAAACAGGTGACTACCTATCAAGGACCCAAAACCACAAATATAAAATTTAAAATTTATGAGAATGAGTTTCACTCATATCTCCACACCATTAAAATATTAAGATTCTAATGCTGTTTCTTCTTACTATCTGAACACTCAAGTACAGATAGCAAGAAAGATCTGCTTACATATGTAATCAGAATATCTTCCTGATAGCTTGGTGTGATCAAAAAAAAATAACAGTCTCTGGAGGCTTTGCCCAACAGTGAACTCTGCAGAAAAATATGAATAATACCTGTCCCCAGAAATTATTTGTATCATTTTTTAAAGCTTGTTGCTTTAAAAACAGTAGGCTAACAGAACCCCCTCAGGAAAAGCATGGTACATGTAAATCACCTTCTGCTCCCAGAGGCCTCTATTCTCTTGCATCACAATACTTAATTTCCTCCTTACAGCCATGGAATAACTTTCTAACTAGAATTCTGGCAGGACTTCAGAAGGTCATCAGCCTCAAACTATTTCTTGTTGACTACAGACGTGTTGCTCAAAAAAAAGTAACACATTCTCCACTGTGATCACAGTCCCTTTTAAGGAAATGATTGAGAACATGATGGAATCCTAAAATATTTAACAAGGATGTATTTTAGAAGCTGCTGCTGACAACTTTACTATTTCTGTGAGTATGTTTTACAGCATGAATTTCTTCCAATTTTGAAATATTACTACCTTATTTAGGAATACTGAGATCAAAATCTTACACAGGAGAAAAGCTCATAAATTGTACAGAATGGAATGTAGGTAAATGCTGAATATTCTTTCATTACCTGTTATGATATGATCTTTAATTTACAGCATGATGACAGACCAAGATAAAGTAAAAGCTTCAATGTTCTGAAGAACATCAGCACAAGTCAGTGTAACAACAAACTGAGAAAAAGCACCCAAAATCCTGTGCTTTCCGGATAATGGCAGTGCAGAGAAATACACTCCTACCAACCCAGAAGCAGCAAAACAATGTACCTGTTAAGCCAGTATTCACTGATATCAATACTCAAAAAAAACCCCCATAAACTGCAAAACTTTGCATATTCAACAAAGTAGTTCCATCTCTGTATTACTACATTTTTCACCCTTTAATTTGGTCTTATATAGGAAGTTGAACAACAAGTCATCTCTTGTATTTCTCCACAAATATATGAAGTATCCCTTAAAACTACCAACATGCTCAAGGACACTGGCAGTGGCTGTATTAAGTACAGAAAATGAGTATGTACCTGAAACAAGACAGTGACTTGAAACATCTTTGAATTTCATTTCTTATGTCCAACTCTTACATCCTTATTCACGTTCAGTAATAATGTGGTCTAGAAAATCCTAATTTCATAGGAGCTAGTCATGGGGAAAAAAACCTGCTATTTGATATACACCTTAGAACACCTCCAGAGTAGGGACTTACTCTTTCCTCTGTCAACATACTGGGGTCCATTTCCTTTCAGTACTATGTAAGAATATAAATATTTACTAAAAATAGTTCAGCATGAGGATGAGTCACAACATCATGTCCTTGGAAGCTCATTAAAAGTGAAGTCATTCTGATCAAGTGTTACAATAACCATCTAATAATCAAAACAAATAGAATTATACCTTGAGTAAGTACTATTTAATGCAAGAACAGCTGAATCATACCCTAAGCTTTAAAAGGTCCCATGGTGTGCATAAATAATTTCACTATTTACAGTGGGTTACGCATGATAACAAGGTTTGAAATATTGGTTCTCACTTTTGGAAGTAAGTTAGAATGTGTGTGGGACATGAACTTAATGAAATTTTGCTGAAGAACCCACTCATCAGCAGTCATTTGTTATATATTAAGAAATGAAAAAATTGGCAGAAGTAGGTACTGCTCCATTTTATTAGCAGACCAAGCAAAGGTCAGTTTGGGGAGTAATTTTTTTGACCCTGGTCTACACAAGTCCATAGGATAGTGAGCCTGGTATTTTGTGTGCAAGGTTAGTGAATAAACATGCCAGCAGAATTATTCCAAATCCTAAACCTCTCCAATTAATACCATGTGCCCACTAAAGAGTGGTTAGAACCTATCTATTGGAGGCAAAGAGTGACTGAAACTGGACACCTCCTTTAAAGGTTCAACTTTTTTTTTTTTTTTTTTTTTTAACTGTCAGATTAACCTGAATCATAAGACCAAACAATAATTTCTGGGAACCATGAGAGCAGATACAGACTAATATTAAACAGGTGCCTCTGCCTTTTACTCATGCACAAGCCTGGAAGGCAAATGTTTTTCTTTTTTAATAACTCAGTGCAACAAATCTGATTTTTAATGAATAACATCTCTATTTCCAAGTGAATTTTCAGAAGAATGTGGAATTTGGATTGCCTCAATTTCAGACACTTAAAATCAGTCACCACCCTCAAAAAAAAAATTTAAAAAAAATTTGCTCTTTGCAGGAACACTGCTCCCAGTATTTAATGAACAAATCACTGATAGTTTAAGAAACACATTCCTACAGAAAAATGTAATTTGAGAATTCTGCATTAAGACTTCTTAATGAGTCCACACAACCTAGCCATAACTGAGTGTTCAATAGACAAGCATGCTTTCAACAAGCTCCTCTACCACAACTATTGTGCTGTGTTAAAAAATGGATAACAAAAGTCTCCCCTAAATTTCCAAAATGCAATCATATTGTGCATTCCTCAATATACATAATAAAATTCTTTTTTAAAAAAAAATCAGTTTCTTCAAATGAATCAACATTTCCTTATTTGGAAGACAACAGACACACATGGGATATTTACATGGGACTCAACAGATCTATAAATGTTTTCTTGGACATTTTCTGATATTCACAATGCTTCAAACAAAACAAAAAAAAATGAGCAAAAGAAAAATGTCTGTAGAATAACTAAAAAAGTTGTAAAAAATTGTGTAATGTAAAATTACATTGTAATTGTAAAAAATTGTAATGTAGTAAAAAAGTTTGAATGTAGTAAATAATGTTTCAAAAAGTGATAAACAAGTAAACAAGATTAAAAACTTGTTCACCATAGTATCCTTACTACAAAAGGTTTTTTAAATCTTCAATGAAAATGAAAAATCTGTCAAGATCCAATTATGCTGTTGTGAACTATGATAAACAGTTAACGTTGTTTCTCCAGATCCTAATTTTTTCATTATTCATGTCAGAAAAAATTTCAGCAACCCCAATTTAAATGAAGATTCAGAATAAATAGCAGAAAAACAGAAGGTTCTCCAATTGGCTAGTCATTGACTAAGGTTGTGGGCTGTGTGCTCATTAGCTTCAAAGAAGCTATGAATTATTACAATAAAGCTCTGTACCCTATAACTGAGTATTTAGAATATAACTAGCTGAACTTCATTCCCGTACCAATATGTACTCATAAACTGTACTTTTGTACTTATTTACATTTGAATACCTATTCTGATAATTAAGTAAATTCCTAAAGAAGCTATTTTATTAAATAAAAGCAGTTCTAGTAATTCTGAGTATTTGTAATTCTATATGGATGTAATTAACAGTACAGGTCATAATATAAGTCATGATAAAACCTGGGACAATGTTCCTCTACCAGCTCAACCTGACAGATATCCCAGATAAGATAGTTAATATTTAAACTCTAACAAGAATAGTCATACTTTTGCTTTAGCTGTTTTTATGCACGGAAAAAAAAGCCAGAGATACAGTACTAAAAATTGCCAATCCAGGCACAGAATTTTGTTGGTTCAACTATTGCAAAGATATCTATACTGCCGCCTACAAAATGAAGTGTTGAGTCATTAAGTAAGGTTAAATGAACATGCTTGAGCACTGAAATTAAAAATTTGGGTTTTGTTTGCAATAATCTCAGTGAATTTAGTTAATGCAATGCTTGAGAGAATATTAGGCAGGTGTTGCCTTTTGCTGACCATTTCTCCTCTTAATTTAAATTAATACAGTAACAGTAGAAAAACCTAGGTAACCCTAACTGTAACTTACCAAATATTCTGAATCAATAAAGGGTGAATAAAAATAAACTTGCAATTGCATATGGATCATATTATTACTAAATTAGTAGGGAATCTATTAAAATATATGTCTATCTTGCAGTTAAACACAATCCGTATATTTACCCTTTCCACAGAATTCTTCTTTACTTTAAAAAGTTTAACGATTTGTTCAGATGTTCTACTCATTTGAGTACAATCCAAACATTTTATAGACGTGGAAGAGTAAAAGTAGCTTTGAGAAACTACGGGACAGAAAGCAGATCAATTCAAAGATTTCTCCTAGTCTTGGCTGGACCAAAAAATGAACAATGAGATTTTACATGATAAAGTAATTCTGCTGCTAGAAAACAAAATATGTTACCTATTTTTGACAAAGATGATTTAGAGTTCTTATTACTAAATGTAGTATCACTTGAAGAGCAGAGGGTCATATGTAACAAAGTAACATTTAGAAATTGCATCTAAAAACTCCCATTACATAATTAATATAGGCCTACTTCCTAGATTAGTACACTTACAGAGGAAGTTTTCTTTGTATGGAGCTCTGATTACAAGATTGCAGAAAAGCTAACGAGTTCCCAGGGCATGTGACTTTGGCATTCATTGTCTTTTACTCCCCCACAAGGAAAACATCTACAGAGTAACTACTGAAGGAGAAATGCAAAGTAATTCAGACCAGAACATGTTTAAACTATCTTTGGTTTGCCATATCAGTAGATGAAACAACTTTAATCATAAACCTCTAAGAGATTTTTTTTTTTTTTAAAGACCTAGATGACGTTCCTGCAATTTCTTAGCTATCCATTTTAAAACATATAGAAACACTAAGCTGAAAGTGTTCCAAAACACGGCTTTTCAAGTGCATATAGAAACCGGAAAAGATTCTATCCCATAACAATAAACATGCATATGTTATAAATAATCTTTCTTCTAGGTTAGCAACCTATCATCCTCTTTCTCTGAGATTAACTATTATTAATAGTTGGCACTTGTATTGCACTTTCCTCATGAGAAGCTTAGGTAATGCCTTAACCCCTATAAGGTCCTATAGGGAATTATTTTTTCTGTTTAAGATATAAAAGTGTTTTCTCCCCTAACTGTGTGCTTGGAACAGAATTCAGAATTTTTTTACTTTAGACATAAATACAGCCAACAGACTCATACTTTATATTCTTCCAGTACATGTTAAAAGAATCCAATCCAAAATATTACATCATTAAAAGTTATTGCAGAAGGGATGACAATTTCAAACATTTTCGTGACCTAACAGTGGCACAGCCACTAACTTTCCCAGAAAGGTCTTAGGTGGTCACCTGTGCTACTACATATTTTTATTGACCAAAACCATGAAGGTTTTCCTGCAAAATCAGGTCTTTGCTAATAAGCCAGATCAGGTTGGCTTTCTGTGTAAAATATTCTTTCAATTTACACTAGTCTGTGATTAAAGCAGGATTATATAATTGAGCTCCTGGTAACTGGCTTGCAAAACCACCCACAAAAAATACCAGTAAAAATAGTACATTCCATTGAGAGCAATCTAAAGTGCTGCAACAGCTGCTGTCTTTGAACTGCTCAAATTTCCCACAGAAATGCTTATGTGCTGTGTAGAAATGCAACCATTTCCTTACTACTATTTTTTTTCATATCACAGGGAGAAGTTAAAAGAAAAAGAAGCCATAATTCTTCATGCTTTGGACCTCTATATCAGAATTCAAAAAGCAGCATTAGGTGAGCAGATAGACTTAGACAGGATCAGAAAATAGAAAGAAATCAATTGCTTTTCAAGTTGCAACGGTGAGTTGTTTGGGTTTTTTAAATTCATAGCTATATGCAAGAAAAAAATGTAACAAGATTTGGAAAAAAGTAAAATTTTAACACATTCATATATGAGGTTAGTGTCTTAAAGAAGAGAACTTCAGTTTTATGGGGTTTTGTGATCTTACACGAGGTGCAATTCACCTCCTTAGGAAGTTAACCTGACCAAAAGCTTAAAAAAGAAGAAATTAGCATTCAGGAAAAATAGCGTTCTGCTAGTGAATCTCCATGCCAGCCTAGTATGATGTTCTTTCCATCCTGATCAATCTTACTTTTAAGAATGTGATTTTTGTAACAGTACAGAACATTATAGGTGTACTCTGTACCTCGTGCTCAAAACCTGTACTTTCCATCTCCTAAGAAGATACAACATGTGAGACTACTAAACCATGACCACTTTTACATGACCGACTTTGTACACAGTCAGCAAAAATTTTATGGATCATGTTACTTGAACACATGTTATTAAAGATGATTCATTCCTTCTTCTGATACAGAAACTCCAATAGCAGATTTCTAAATATAGGTTTCAGGATTTTCTAAGTAATTTTGTTTGGAATACATTAAAAATCAAACTAGACCTAGAGGCATAACTAGGCCTAGCATATTTATTTGGCGATAATCACAGTATTGTTTATACCCTACATTTGTTGATGTGTACGTTTGCTCCAGTTGAACAGAAGAATGACTTGGTTTGTTTTTCATTAAGAAATTAAATAGGCATTTAAGACACCTAAAGAGAAAGTTGCTTATTAATTGTATTCTTTAAAAATATGAAACATTAATCTATTTAGTTATAACAAAAAATATATGCTGTCTCTTACACAATTCTTCAGCAGTATGAAGCAGAGGCAATGAGCGTACTTACAAGCATTCCACCAGTCTTAAAACTTTTCCTTATTTTTCCCACCAGTTATTGCAATATCAGGTAAGTCTTCTATGGAGATGAGTTACACCTCTGGTGAGATCGTAGAAGGCACAAAAATGTGTGAAGTTCCCTTCTTCAGGGAATGAACCTTGTTTATGAACATTGTATCTTACTTTATTCAAGCTGTGTGATTTTTCCAGTTATTCCAATACTCATTCATCAGTCTGCAGTCATGCACGCACACTCACACACACACATATGTATGTATACATAGACATATTTCCTCTACTTTCTTCTTGCATACCTTCAGAGTTTCCCCATTTCTGTGCTTGTTTAGTTAATTTTGTGCAGTAAGAAGGGCTTTTATTAGTGATCATTTTTGCCATTATTCTTGCCAGAGAAAAGACACTGTTTTTGAGAATGAACTTAGGAAGCATTCTCTTCCAAAGCTGATATATTCCTCTTTTACTCTCTGTAAGATTTAAAAAAAAAAAAACTGAGTTCAGAGAAGAACCACTCCTAGTCAAGGGGTGGCTGGATAAGGAACAGGACTAGATATGCTACTTCTTTGAAGAAAAAAAAATCCTGTAACTTCATTTCTTTTGTAAGTGAGAACTTTTATACACACAGTGTAAGGGCTGCATTGTGTACAACACGCTCAATAAGGACACAAACACAAGATTTGATCCTGCAAATAATCATGAGGGCTGTCAACAGATGAGAGGACAATATTGTTATTTTGTTTTGGTTTTAGTTCTTCTGCTCCCATGTGTACATCCAAGCTTTTGAGCACATTAAGAAAAAGCAGAGGTAAACAACAGAATCTGATAAATAAAATGCAACTGCACATAAGAACTGTGGTTTATTTCTCATCTTAATTTCTTGTACTCCAACTTTTGTTAGAGAACATCTGAAAACTAATCCCGTGTGAGCAGCAGACACTGAAATTGTATTTTCCTGTCATTTTTATGTGCATTTTAGTTCCTTTTTAAAATGAACAGACAATCTGCTTAGTTTATTATCATCACATTAAACAATTATGACTGTTCCCAATTTTAATTTAGAAAACGATTGCAGTAACACTGGGAAGCTATAGAGTTGCTCAAGAATAACACTGCTGCTTTAAAGTTAACTCTGTATTCAAGTAAGGAATCTGAGATCATCCGACACTAAACTGTTATATTAATCTCAGGATTTCTCTGAAGGAAAGAATTCAAGGTTATTGCCTTAAAGCTACCACAACAGATATATGCACCACCTGGTAGCTATCAACTATGCAAGTATTTCCTTCCTACTATAAAACCTATATTGAAAGTGAGAACAGGGAGGTTGGACATAAAAGGTTTTACTATATTAGCCGTTTGTTCCCAGTTAATATTTAAACGGATTAGTTAACTAGAAAGGAGTTTTATCATTGTATTTGCACTGCAGTGGTTGAAAATATCTCCCTTAGAGATACCTCTAATAGCATGTATTATGCCATGAGGATATGCCTGCAAATCTGAGGAAATAGGACACAGGAAGGGAACAAGTGATG